>NC_065587.1:6430000-6657500 GCF_024542745.1 Macaca thibetana thibetana | reverse complement strand
TGTGGTGTGTGTGTATGGTTTATGCAGTCGTGTGTGTGTGTGTGTGGTTTATGTAGTCTGGGGTGTGTGTGTGTGGTTTATGTAGTCTGGTGTGTGTGGTTTATATAGTCTGGTGTGTGTGTGTGGTTTATGTAGTCTGTGGTGTGTGTGTGTTTTATGCAGTCTGTGTGTGTGTGTATGTGTGTGGTTTACATAGTCTGGTGTGTGGTGTGTGGTGTGTGTGGTTTTTGTAGTCTGTATGGTGTGTGTGTGTGTGTGGTTTATGTAGTCTGTGGTGTGTTTGTGGTTTATGCAGTCTGTGTGTGTGTGTATGTGTGTGGTTTATGTAGTCTGTGGTGTGTGTGTGTTTTTTTATGCAGTCTGTGTGTGTGTGTATGTGTGTGGTTTACATAGTCTGGTGTGTGGTGTGTGTGGTTTTTGTAGTCTGTATGGTGTGTGTGTGTGTGTGGTTTATGTAGTCTGTGGTGTGTTTGTGGTTTATGCAGTCTGTGTGTGTGTGTATGTGTGTGGTTTACATAGTCTGGTGTGTGGTGTGTGTGGTTTTTGTAGTCTGTATGGTGTGTGTGTGTGTGTGGTTTATGTAGTCTGTGGTGTGTGTGTGGTTTATGCAGTCTGTGTGTGTATGTGTGTGGTTTACGTAGTCTGGTGTGATGTGTGTGTGTGTGTGCGTGGTTACGTAGTGTGTGTGTGGTGTGTGTGGTTTATGCAGTCTGGGTGTGTGTGTGTGTGTTTTCTCTCCTTTTCCAAACCATTCTTATGTTGTGGAGCATCCCAACTCTGTGGTGGTGAGTGAGCTCCTCAGCCTCCCTGAGCTTCTGTCCACAGGATTAAACTGGAGGCAATGGGCAGTGTGAGGATCGGGTGAGACAGCGCGCTGAGATCAAGTGGGCAGGGCTTAGCACTGCGGATGAGGAGGTGGTGGCGGGGCCCCGGGGCCTCCGTGGGGGATTCTGCTCCCTGCTGAGCTACACAGCAGGTTGCTGAGTGAGGGCACTGCCCTGGGCGCTTGTGAAAGTGGAGGGTCACCACTCACAGCTGGGCCCCCCGGCCCTGCCCTCTCCGTGTGGCCGTCCTCCCTCCTTCCTGTGACCCCGTGTGCTGGGACAGTGAGGAGACACCACGGAAAGAAGAAAAGACTCAGCGGGCTCAGGGCCTGTGGGTGCAGCGGTGTGGCCACCGCGGACCTCCTGGGGAGAGGTGTGGGTTGGTGCCTTCATTCACGCAACAGCTTCCGTTCCCTGGAAGTGAGTCCACGGAGACGCGGGCATCCCAGCTCAAGTGTTGTTCTGCTGGGAAAATGCCAGCACACTTGACCAGGGTGCTATGGGCATGAAGCTTCCGTGTGGAGACACACTTAAAAGAATTATTCAAGCCCATCTGATCTCCTTAATGAGAGGAGTGGCTGGCTGCTTCGTGGTGTGGAAGGCCGAGGGCATGTGACATGGAGGCCAAGTACCATTTTCCCATCAACTGACAGTGTGTTGAATTCAGGGCCCAGACCCTGTCCTGAGTCCCTTGAGGGACTGTTGCCTGCTGGCACTTGCTTTATGCTTTACAGCTCTAGCTGCAGCTCCCCCTGCTAAAGGTCAGGGCTTCTGATATTGGATGTTTGTGATTTTGACTTCTCATCTTTATTTTATTTTATTTTATTTATTTATTTTTTGAGATGAAATTTCGCTCCTGTTGCCCAGGCTGGAGTGCAGTGGCATGATCTCGGCTCACTGCAGCCTCCACCTCCCGGGTTCAAGCAATTCTCCTGCCTCAACCTCCAGAGTAGCTGGAATTACAGACATGCGCCACCATACCTGCTAATTTTTGTATTTTAGTAGAGACAGGGTTTCACCATATTGGTCAGGCTGGTCTTGAATTCCTGACCTCATGATCCACCCACCTCAGCCACCCAAAGTGCTAGGATTATAGGCGTGAGCCACATCGCCTGGAAATTTTTAATTTTAATTAATTGTTTTAAAAATTCAAATTTAAGAATTCTGGAGATTGTTTATACAATAATGTGAATGCATCTAACATTATTAAACTGGACACTTACCAGAAGTTAAGATGGTAAATGTTATGGTATATTTTACCACAATTTAAATTAAAGAGAAAGGTCAGCATAAGCGAGACACGAAAAGACAAATGGATATGTGCTTCCACTTACGTGAGATACCCAGAGGAGTCAAATTCATAGAGACGGAGAGCGGATGGATTGGTGGTTCTCAGGGGCTGGGGGGAGGGTAGAATAGAGAATTGGGGGCCAGAGTCTCACTTTGGGAACATGAAGAAGTTCTGGAGATGGGTGGTGGTGAGGGTGATCCAACAGTGAGGGTGTACTTAATGCTACTGACCTGTGCACTCACACATGGTTAAGATGGTACATTTCAGATTATGTATATTTTATCACAATAAAAAATAAGTTAGCGGCCGGGTGCGGTGGCTCACACCTGTAATCCCAGCCTTTGGGAGGCCAAGGTGGGCGGATCTCGAGGTCAGGAGATCGAGACCATCCTGGCTAACACGGTGAAACCCCGTCTCTACTAAAAATACAAAAAAATTAGCCGGATGTGGTGGCGGGCGCCTGTAGTCCCAGCTACTGGGGAGGGAGGCTGAGGCAGGAGAATGGCATAAACCCGGGAGGCGGAGCTTGCAGTGAGCCGAGATCATGCCACTGCACTGAAGCCTGGGCGACAGAGCGAGACTCCATCTCAAAAAAAAAAAAAAAAGTAACATTCAAACAAAAACATTTTAATTTAAATAGCTGCATGAGGCCGTTGGCTACCATGTTGAAAGCAGCTCTAGATCCCTGGAGGCTGGGGCCGCACCCACTGTGGTCTCTGCTGCAAGACAGAGTGGTGAGGGCCACCAGGTCCCGGCTCTGCACCCTGCAGAGTTGAATGAATCTTTTCAGCAGCTGATGCTGATGGAGCACTCACATGTGCCAGGTGCTCCCTGCCTGCCATCTCGCTGTGTCTTCACAACAGCCCTGAGTGATGGGAGTCAGTACTATCCCTGGGGTCAGCAGTGGGGGACAGTTCCAGAGGCACGGTCCTAGCCAGGCAGCTGCACTCAGCTCCACACACCCATCATTTCTGGTCTTTGCAGTGCCCCATGTGTGAGAGCCCACCTCTCCTTTTGCTTTTTTCTAGATTAGGAGCCAGGTCTCAAAATACTTCACGTTCAGGCCTTCACTTGATTCCAGATTCTCCTGCCTAAAGTGAGAGGAGGGATGGATTGCTTTGCTAGAAAATATTTCCAGCTGGGTGCAGTGGCTCGCACCTGTAATCCCAGTACTTTGGGAGGCTGAGGCCAGCAGATCACTTGAGACCAGGAATTTGAGACCAACCTGGGCAACATGGCGAAACCCTGTCTCTACAAAAAATACAAAAATTAACTGGATGCGATGGTGTGTGCCTGTAGTCCCAGCTACTTGGGAGGCTGAGGTGGGAGAATCGCCTCAGGGAGGATCACCCGAGCCTGGGAGGTCGAGGCCGCAGTGAGCCTTGATTGCATCAGTGCACTCCAGCCTGGGTGACAGAGTGAGACCCTGTCTCTGGAGAAAAAGTATGCCCCCCTTGAGTTTGTGCAAAGCATTTGCCAACTCCTCACCCTGCCCGGAAACATCACGAGTCGTTCTCTGCAGTTTGCAGACGGCGTGTACCTGGTTCTGCTCATGGGCCTTCTGGAAGACTATTTTGTTCCTCTCCACAACTTCTACCTGACTCCGGAAAGCTTCGATCAGAAGGTATGTGCCTGGTATCCATCCTTGGTAGTGGTCCAAGAAACGCTCATTGAAATACAGAGCATAGACTATCCCAGCAGCTCTTTCTGCAACCTGGCTGCATTCTTCAAAAAGTAAAGATCGCACAAGTGATATTGCAATTAGGTGTAACGCTCAGCAAAAGAAACAAGAAGCCCATCAGCCGTCCACAACGCATCCGAGTTTTGTTTGCCACATTTTCTCTGGGGTCTTTTTCATGGGACCGTGTAGTTTTTAATAATTAAAAAATGGTCACATCTCGGTAGAATTGTAAACCCTTCCCCCGTTCTGCCGCAGCTCCAGCACCTGTGGTTTTCTCTGCTGCTTCCCAAGCTTCCCAAATACCATCTCCTGTGGTGGCGCAAAGTTCCAAGGATGGCTCTGTTACCAGCGTCTTCCCGTTCCCCATTCTTGGGCAGTCAACTTGAACGTGTTTCTATCTTTTTCCCTACAGAAACAACAGAGCGTCTTTTTGATATAGATTTTTTTTTTCATTCCCGTGGATTGTTTTCTTAGAAAAATTTCTCTAATAGGGTCATTTGGGTCATTCCTTTCAATCTGGGCTGGCCCACGCCACCCGGTCCTGCTGTCCCTGCCCTTGTGCGCGGGCCCCTCCCTGCTGTCTGCCCTCTGTCCAGGGCTTCCCGCAGTCAAGCCTCTCACAGCAGTGTTTAGTGCATTGCCTTTAAAAACTTGGCCATGGATGGTCTATGTTGCTTTGGATTCATGGGCATCTGTCATTTTATTTTCCCGAAGTGTTAGACCCATGAGTCAGGGAGGCAGACAATGTAAGCTGGTGGCGGCAGCCAGAGAAATAGCAGAAATGGGGCCAGTGTTTATCAATCTGCCCACTTCTGGCACATTACAGTCTGTTTGCTTGTGGCCAAATGTTGTTCCTGTCTTGCATGCTGAGATGGAATCAGGACAGATTAGAGAGGTCTTGGCACATGGAGTCCATGTTGAATCGAGAGAGAGTGAGAGAGAGCGAGAGAGCAAGAAGGAGTGCAGAGGGAATGAGCAGAATTGTGCAGAACTCACCAGGAAACATGGGTGCCTGTGCTGTCATCCTGGAAATGAAAGGGCAGACCATCCAGCGAAGAAGCGCATGCGTTTGCAGGCCCCGACGTGGCTGGTTGCAGACACATTGTTTTGGAGAGATCTTTTCATTGTTCAAATTAATAAGAACACTGGCGAGAACAGTGAGTTTAGCCAGGAGACCTAGAGCTGGTTTCTTTCCAAGACAAGGCTTTGTACAAATGTCAGAGGCATCATCTCCTGGGCCCTGGCCTTCTTCCCTTTGAAACTGGGATGAAAGTCTTTGACAATTGCTGCCCTGGCCTGCGAGGCTTGAGGAGGCTTGAGTCATCCGCCTTCCCCTCTGAATCGGAGCGAGGAAGGGAAGGCTATTTTCAGGTATAGCACGCAGCACACCATTCATCCTGTTCACTCAGGAGAAAGGGAGCCTGGGGTGGTGGCCTGGCTCTGCGGGCGGCTGGAGCACTCTCCTTCGGAGGATGGGAGGATGTCAGTAGTTCCTCCTCCAGCCCCTGCCTTTTTTCCCTTTCTCCTCCTGGCAGCTGCTGGCAAAGTCTTCGTGAGCCCATAGTATTTATTATCTACCTTGTAGTCCTCACGACCCCTGCTGTGGAGGACTCGCCCACTTCAGGCTGGGCCCAGCACCCGTGTGCTCAAAACTGCTTGCAGATGGGACGTTGGTGACATCCCCTGCTAATGTCTCCTGTGGGCTGAGACCCCAAGGTGCGTTTGCTCTGGCTCTGGGAATCCTTACAGCTGCTCCATATTTTTGGAGGAGGGACTGAGGTTCAGTGAGCAAAACCAGAGATGCGTCGTGAGCTGCTGTCCCTGAGGGTAGTGATGACTTATGGTTTTAAACAATTGCATTGGATTTAAAAAATACCACACTGGACAGCTCAGGGCCTGTACGCTCATGCCCCGTGAGCTACCTCAGACGCATGAGTGTGGCCTTCGGTTTTTTGTTGCAAAGCCACTGTTTGAGTCTTACTTTGCAGTGGCCACATGCTAAGCACCTTGCAGCCATCGGTCATCGTTTTGGGAGACTCTGCAGGTTCCCTGTCTCTGTGGAGTGGGGTGTATCCTGAAGACTTGGAGTTCGCTCCTAGAAGACGCGAGCTGCTTCCCCCTCAGCATTACTGGATGAGGACAGGGAATCTCAGGAAGGCTTAGAGACCAGCCCAGGGTTGCACGGCCAGCAAGGGCAGAGCCAGGAGGGTCGACTCCTATTCCAGAACCCTCTATTCTTTCCTCACCTGGCCAGGTTGACTAAAACCTTTTGAATTACAGAGAGAAAGGATTTCTGCCCATGTGGCTGGCTCAAAGCAGGTGTGTATATGGCCTGGTCTCCGCTGGGCCTTAGGGGCTCCCACTGCAGTCACGGCTGGGGTGAGTGGTCCCCAGGCCTCACCAGGAGCTGCATGCTGGGTATCCAGGGACCTGGGCTCACACTTCTCTGCGGGGCATGAAAGAGGGCTGGGGGCGGAGGCATGGCCCTGTCAGATAACAGGCATGGGAGGGTGGCAATTTCCTGCCTGGCATTTCCTCAGCCTGAGAAGAAAGCAGAAGGAAAATCTCACTTAAACAAATTACTGTGGGGCCAAGTGGCTGCAGAGCAGTGAGGCTTGGAAGGGGCTTTGCTCTCCCCTTAAACTGTTCTCTCATGGGGCAGCGGTGACCACCTCATCACCTGATCACACCGTCCAGCTGTCTCTGAGTGTCTCTGCGTGTCACGCATCTCATCCCCAGCTCTTCCTAAGCATCCACTCCCTCTGCGCGGAAAACGATTCCTCAGGCTTAAGAGGTGCACGGGAGAGACATATAAAAAGACCAGTCCAAATTGGTGCTGACTTTTACAATGGAGAAGAATCCTTTCTTAAAAGAAAAATCTTTTCTCACTGTTCCCCCTCTTTGCTATCCTGTCTCCATCTCAATTTGGGGTCAAGCCTGTTGTGTGTTTGAGTGTGCATGTGCGTACGTGTGTGTGAGCTCATTTGATGATATGGACGGTGGTCAGCTAAAGGAACCTGTGTTGCTAGGGGAGTGGAGGTGGGAGGCTCATGGAGAACAGGCATAGATTCTGTTTCAGTCCTGGTTCCATGCCTTTGAGCCCTGTGCCTTTTTATTTTTTTTGAGGCAGGATCTCACTCTAGACTCTGTCTAGAGTGGAGTACAGTGGTACGATCTCGGCTCACTGCAACCCCCACCTCCTGGGTTCAAGCGATTCTTCTGCCTCAGCCTCTTGAGTAGCTGGGATTACAGGTGTCTGCCACCATGCCTGGCTAATTGTTGTACTTTTAGTAGAGACAGGGTTTTACCATGTTGGCCAGGCTGGTCTTGAACTCCAGACCTCGTGATCCACCCGCCTTGGCCTCCCAAGGTGCTGGGATTACAGGCATGAGCCATTGCATCTGGCCACCCCGTGCCTTTTTAGGGCACCGATGTCCTAGCGCGTCTCAGCCCAACGCCCTCCTCTGTGAAAGAAGATGATACCCACCTCACACAGGGCCGGGAGGGGAAAGGGAGCCTGTACCGAATACACCGACCCCATGGTGGGTACCCAGCACCCGCAGGTCGCTCCCTGCTCTCTCCTTAGGGAAGCTGTGTTCTGCACCTTCCACACGGTCCGTTCACACTCCTCCCCTGTTGCCAGTGTTTGGCCATCCTCAGGCCCAGCCCTGGTGCAGCACTCCCCCATCTCCAGGCAGGCTGTCCTGCAGGGTTGAGGTGTCTGCCATGTTGCCCGGTGTTCCCATTGGCAGCATCTGAGTTGGCCTCTGGAGCAGGGTCTCGGTCTGCTGTGCTCCCGCCCATGGGTGGACATGACCTGCCCTCCTGCCAGGCTGTGCCTTCCCCACTGACCCCGTGACTAGCCAGACCGTCTCGCGGTTGGCGCTGGCACATCATTCGCCCCTCTGCTTCTCCGAGCACAGGCTGTGTGTGCTGCGGAAGCTTTTCCAAAGCTGTTTTCCAGTGCTGTGCATTTGATTAACCTAGGGAAGCCTCTTTTTCCAGGTTAATTATTAAATTACATTGCAAGTAAAATTGTTCATGTTTCTGATTCATTGACCTCAAAATCATGAAAATATGATTGTTGAAGGAATTTTTTGTCTGTTTTTGAGACAGAGTCTTGCTCTGTCACCCAGGCTGGAATGCAGTGGCGCGATCTCAGCTCACTGCAACCTCCGCCTCCCGGGTTCAAGCGATTCTCGTGCCTCAGCCACCCAAATAGCTGGGATTACAGGTGCGCACCACCAAGCCTGGCTAATTTTTGTATTTTTAGTAGAGACGGGGTTTCACCACATTGATCAGGCTGGTCTCAAATGCCTGACCTCAATTGATCCACCTGCCTTGGCCTCCCAAAGTGCTGGGACTACAGGTGTGAGCCACCGCGCCCAGCCAGGATATTTGATTACTAAGAGCCCTGAAGTCCCTTGCACTATAACATCTGTGTTTGTTTGCTGTTTGATGGTTTGATGTCCCCTCCTCCCATCAGCCTTGTCTTGCAGCAGGTGGGTGGCTGGATGTAACCTAGTTCATCACCTGCATCCCTCTGAGTGGTCTTTAAACACAGCCCAGAAGGCTCTTATTTTAAACCTATTCAGCCGTCATTAGGAGAATAAAAGTTTCAAGTACACTTGGGGGCTGAGGAGTAATAGACCCTTTAATTTCAGGGGAAGTCATGGTCGGGGGGAGGTGGCCGCCTTTCTGCAGCTCTAACAGGACCAAGGTCCTGCAGGCTGACCCTTGCAGCCACCGTCGGTCTGACTTCCCTTCTGACCGGCCCACTGTCCCTACTCAGTGCTGGGGCCCTCCCTCCCCTGAAGTCACCTCATCCGGCAGAGAGACACAGCCTCACGTGCAGATCTTTACAGCCCTTCCTGAGGCAGTGCCCAGGCCTGCGTGCCTCTGCACGGGACTCATCCTCTCTGGGCCTCGGTTTCCCTGTCTGTAAAATGGGGTCACTGTGGGCCAGGCGCGGTGGCTCACGCCTGTAATCCCAGCACTTTGGGAGGCTGAGGCGGGTGGATCACTTGAGTCCAAGAGTTAGAGACTAGCCTGGCCAACATGGCAAAACCTGTCTCTAAAAAAAATAAAAATAATGCAAAAATTAGCCGGGCACAGTGATGCGTGCTTATAGTCCCAACTACTGGGGAAGCTGAGGCGGGAAGATGGCTTGAGCCTGGGAGGTAGAGATTGCAGTGAGCCGAGATCTCACCACTGCACTAGCCTGTGCTCTAGACCCTGTCTCAAAAAAAGTAAGTAAATAAATAGATAAAATGGGGTCACTGTGACTTCTCATCATGTGGCTGGCATCTGGGGCAGAGCAGGCTCTTGGTGGCCGTGAGCCCTCGAGAGCAGGCCGGGTACCTCATCCTTCCATCTCTCAGCCCAGATCACCAGTGTGAGGGGTGAGAACCACCTAGTGAGTGCATGTGGCCCTCTGCAGACTTGCTCACCCGTCTCTGCCCACCCTGTGGTCTGCCCCAGGTTCACTGGGTCCTTGTGGACGTCAGCATTGCAAAGGCTCGGTCCTGTCCATGCTGGCTGTCCTCCAGCAGTGGGCAGTGGGTGGGAACGACTGTTGGACCCCAACGCTGACCCACCTGCTTCCTTGGCAGGTCCATAATGTGTCCTTTGCCTTTGAGCTGATGCTGGACGGAGGCCTCAAGAAACCCAAGGCTCGTCCTGAAGGTAATGCCCCTGGCTCAGGTTCCCCTGGGAGGGCTGCACATGGAGGGGAAGAAGAGTGGGTCCTAGAAGTGGCTGGAAGGCTGGCGTGTTGTTCCTCAGATGGGCCCCACGTCTCTGGTTCTGGGGCAACAGTCTACCAACCTCAACTCCTCAATCTCCTCATTTTGGGAACCAGGAGGGCTTCGCTGGTAGAGCTGGCAGTGCCGGTTCTTTAATAACCACTTGACTTTGAAGGACGTGGCCTCTGCCCACGGACCTCAGGATTAAGTGTGTCTCTGGCTGGCCACTCAGGCTGGAAATGCAGCTTTGAGCCCTGAGAAGATATTAAAGGCTTACTCAAATTTAATGACTGTTGGGGTGGAGGTCCCCTGATGCTCAGCCGAAGGCAGTGCCTGGGAGCAGGGACTTGGCACGCTCCTGCTCTGCGTGGGTTGGAGCTGGAGGCAGAAGGCTAGCAGAGCTGTAGGGAGGTGGCGGTCACTTCCCTGTCCCCACCTGGCTCCTGTGCCAAGTTACCTATAGGAGGACCCTCTCACCTGAGTGAGCATCAGAATTGCTGGGAAGGCTTCTTCATAGGTGCTTGGGGACAGCCAGGCTCCGCAGGACGTGGGTGGCACTCCCTGTGAACCCTGCTGGAAAGTTACAGGGCAGAGTTGAATATTAAAGGCTTTGACAAGTCCTGTGTGAAGACATCTCTTTGCCTCCATCAAAACCTTTGCCGTGCAGGAGAAGCCCACAGAACTCAGACACTGTGGGTTAGTGCCCGTGGGCCCCCCTTTGACCGTGGCCCCCTACCTAGCCCTGCTCCCTCTCCTGAGTCCCCCATGGCGGTGTATGAGTTGGGGGTCTGTGATGCTTCCTGCATCTGTTGCCAGCATCTGCTCAATGGCGGGCTTTGTAGAGTTTCCAGAATAGCTAGAAAATGGATCCTGTCCCTTCCATCCACCCACCGCAGCCTCTGCCTCCTGCCAGTCCACGCAGAAGGCTCCTGGCCAGTCCCTTCCTGCCTGTTCATCCTCCTCTCAGGGTTTCACAGGACAGTTTCACACCCTCCTGTCTCATTGTGTGTGTGGCTGTTTATTCTTTTTTGTTTTGAGACGGGGTCTCACTCTGTCACCCAGGCTGGAGTGCAGTGGTGTGATCACAGCTCACTGCAACCTCTGCCTCTTGGGTTCATACCATCCTCCCATCTCAGCCTCTCGAGTAGCTGGGACTAAGGTGCATACCACCATGCCCGGCTAATTTTTTAACTTTTCTTTTTTGTAAAGACAAGGTCTCACTATGTTGCCCAGACTGGTCTCGAACTTCTGGGCTCAAGCGATTCACCTGCCTCCCATCACAGGCGCAAGCCCCCGTGCCTGGCCTTGTTTGTTCTTTATTGTCCCTCCCTCCCCACTAGAATGGAAGCCTCAAGGGGGCAGGGATTTGTCCGCTGCATGCCGGTGCTGAGAACCGTGCCTGGCCTGGAAACTGCTCGACAGCACTGGATCCAAGCACACGTCCAGCAGGGAGTGTGGCAAGCTGCTGCCTGTAGAGGCCGGCCCGGCCTGGGTCTCTGGGACTCCTTGTTGCTGCTGCCCCTCAGCCCTTTTGTTGCTGCGAGGCAGGGGCATGAGGGAGTGGCTAGGGGCCCGAGGGATGCTGCTTTGCCTCTCCCCAGCTGTGCGTCTTCGGACAGGTTACTTTGCCTTTCTGTGCCAGGGCCTCCTCCTCATCTGTGCAGGGGAGTGACGACGGCACCTGCCTCCATGCGTCTCATGGGGTTGCTGGGGGCGTGCATCACGCAGGACTTGTCAGAGCCTTCAGTGTTCAACTCTGCTCTGTACCTTTCCAGCAGGGCTCCCGGGCAGTGCCACCCGCATGCTGCTGAGCCTGACTGCCCCTGAGCACCTATTCGGCTCAAGTGAGCTGCTCCTCTGATCAGTGGAAGAGGTCCTGCCCACAGAACACGCCAGGTCCCTGCTGATGGTGGCTGCTAGCTCAGCATTCGTGTCTGGTGGGTTGCACACTGTCAGGGAGGAGAAATCCTTGCTCATGTCCGCTGTGGGCTTGGCTGGGGCTTCCTTTGGTTTCCTGTAGCCTAAAGCCTGGGCCCTATCTGCAGCATGGGCTGCTCCCCCTACCCTCAGAAGAACCCCTGGTGGCCCTTGGCCTCTGAGCTGCTGAGGAAGCCCTGGTTCTTTGTCCTCCCCAAACCCCCGACCTTTTTTTTTTTTCTGGGACAGTTTTGCTTTGTCACCCAGGCTGGAGTGCAATGGCACGATCCCAGCTCACTGCAATCTCCTCCTCCTGGGTTCAAGCAATTCTCTCGCCTCAGTTTCCCGAGTAGCTGGGATTACAGGCACCCACCACCATGCCTGGCTAATTTTTCTATTTTTAGTAGAGATGGTGTTTCACCATGTTGGCCAGGCTGGTCTTGAACTCCTGACCTCAGGTGATCCACCTGCCTCGGCCTCGCAAAGTGCTGGGATTACAGGTGTGAGCCATCGTGCCCAGCCCTTTGTCCCCTTTTTGAGGAGTGAGGCAGGAGCCCGTCCAGAGGCCGGGATATCCTCTGACAGGCCGGTTTCCGAGCAGGGGGTTTGCCCCGAGCCTGGATGTGTTTCCTACTCATCTGCCGCTGGACAGCACGTCAGGGAACCCACCACGGACACATGGAAACCAGGCCAGAGGCAGAGGCGCCACCGGCCCGGGGCAAATAGCAGGTTCTGCAGCCTCCCAGGCAGGGTCCCTCAGGTGTCCCAGGGCCTCTGTCCAGCCCAGGCAGGGGACAGAGCTGGTCTGCAGTGCTCATTAGCACTGTCGCTGGGCCAGCACTGGGCAGGGGCCAAGCCGCAGAGATTTATGAGACGGGGTCCCTGCTGAGCCTCTTGATTTTGTGGCTGATGCAATGAATGAGAGATTTTTCCTTCTTCATTCAAAACCATCTGGGGAGCAAGAATCAGGAGGTAACAAAGATGAGAATGACATGGAGACTGCAGCACAGTGGCTGTGGTCTCCCTGATGCCCTCCTCCAAGCTAGGCAGACTTACCTGGGTACCCAGGGCTGGTGGGGAGGGAGGCAGTGGCTGTGACCTCCTCCCCTGCGGGCCTGAAACTGCCCTGTTGGTCCCCACTGGGAGGAAGCAGAGCAGTCTCATGCCCCCTGCACGTGGGTGGGTCTGAAGAGCCAGGCCCATACCTGGTTCCCCAGGCCCCCAGCTCCGATGGGCATCCTGGCCCCCTACCCCCTTGCGGAGACCTGGCGGAGACTCCAGTGGGGTCCCCGACCCTGCCCTTAAGGAGGCCCCTTGCCTGGGAGAAAGGCTTGTGGCTCGCTCGAAATTCACAGAGCCGAGTGCCAGAGCTGGATGGTGGGGTGGGTGTTTGGGGAGCACAGAGGGACTGAGGTTCACGGGTCACAGAAGGGGATGCCTGTCCCTGGGCACAGGTGCTAAGGGATGGCCGTGGTTAGCAGGGTCTGGCAGGGGTGTGAGGGTTGAGTTCTGTTTGTCCAGCAAGGCTGTCTCGAAGTTCTCAGAGCTCAGACCTGGGGGCTGTTGAGTGGGGGCATCGGTGCCAGGCTGCTGCTCTGGTCTCCCTGTGAGTCCACCATGGGAGTGGACTCAGAGGGGGCCAGGGAGTGACGGCCCCCGCCCCTGGGAGCTGCTCTGTCCCTGCTGCCCCCCTCGCCTTGGCCACCTCCAACTCCGTGGCTGCCATCCTCCCTCCGCTGCCTCCACTGGGCTGTTGGGAGCTGGGGTGGACCCTTCAGGCCAGGGGGAGACCCTGGGATCCCCGACAGAGCCCTGGGTGTGTTCCCAAGCCCACCGAGCCGAGTTCAGCCCTGCTTTTGCTCTGACAGCACACTTGTGGGCAGCTCATTTCTCCACAGTGAGTCTTGGTCCTCTTTATAAAACGAGAGGGAAGGAAAGGAGGCTGTGCAGGCTCTGATGAGGGTGTGCAAGTTGAGAAACTCCACGCCTGGTGACAAGGACAGTTGCTGATTCTTAGCATCCACCCCACCTGCTCTCTCAGTAACATGCTGTTTCTTGCTCTTGTGATCAGGGCTAAAGCACAAGGTCATCCTGTGGCTGCTTTTGGATCACAGGGAGTCAGGACTCAAAGGGCCTCCAGCATTATCTGGTCCAGGCCCATTTTACAGATGGAGAGTCTGAGCCCCAAATCACGGAAGTCACTTAGAGGTCACAGAGCAAGTGAAATGAACAAGGTGTCTGATTCCCAGGAAGGTTCTTGTCCACCCAAAGAAAGTGGCCCAAGACTTCCAGGGCCCCAGAGGGAGCCGTCAGGTCCATTAAGTGTTACTAGGGTTTTTGGTCCCAGTAAGTGTCATTAGCCATGTCCCCCAACCGGTCCTTAGACACGTCCTGGTGCCGATCCAGGACGGGCTCTGGAAGTGTCTCTGTTCTTGTCACCCCAGGTGCCTGTCCCGCAGGGTGTCAGCCCGCGCCGGGAGCTCTCACACAACCGGTGTGTCTGGGGAGGCGCCGCCCAGAGCGTCCTGGATGTGGTGGTGGCAGGTCTTTAAGGGGAAGCGCTCTGTGTGGACGCGGCAGCTGGTGTCATGCTGGGAGACATGGCTTCTGAGAGTACCTACTGCAATGACAGGAGGATGGCAGGGCCTCTGAGCTTTCTCTGTTTCCTTCTGCAGACGTGGTGAACTTGGACCTCAAATCCACCCTGAGGGTTCTTTACAACCTGTTCACCAAGTACAAGAACGTGGAGTGACGGAGGACCTGTGGACGGTGGCAGGAGTATCCCAGCAAGAAAGGCGACATCTGTCTGTGCCCTGTGCCTTTGCAGGGAGCCAGGTGCCATGGGCTTCTGGTCCAAACTGTGTTGACTGTCATCCCCACCCCACCCCTACCTCACGCCCGCACCACCCCCTGCCTCTTTTGGTGGTGGTTCTTAATCTTCTTTCCATGTAATTCCCAGTGGGCAAGAGCCTTTGAAAATGCAGGATTCTAAACACCCGTGCCTGCGTTTGAGGCCTCGCATCACTCAGTTGCGTGGGATGGAGTCCGTTATTGTCTGCCTTGGCTGAAAGATGGAAAAAAGCCTGAAGCCCAACCCACAGCTAGTTGAGAGCACCCTGCATTCCACCTGATGGTGCAATTAGCGGTCACAGGCCTTCAGAAGTACAACATCAGCTCAGCAGGAATGCCAGCTCCCCGAGGACCCGGGCTTGATGATTCACCAGGGATCTCCTGGGCTGGGCTCTCCTTCGAAGTGATGCCTATTTAATAAAAGGATTTTGCAGTTTGAAAAACTTTAAAGTCCCAGAAGCTTAGATGTGACACGAGTGTCCTCCACCCACATTCCTATGGCTTCTTGGCCGCTCGTTGTTGTTTTAATGTAGCTTTCGCACGAACATCTAAGACTCAGGATGGCCCAGCTCCCACAGGCATTGAAAGGAGCTGTTTGCTGGGGATGTTTCTTCATTTCTTGCTGTGGTTGAGGGGCTGGGTCTGGAGATGGCTCTAATTTTGCTGCTTGAGACAGCTTGCACCCCAGCTTTCCCCTTCAGAGGCCCTTTTTGGGAACGAATGTGTCTTCGGAAACTTTAAAATGAGGGGGTGCGTCGGTTCACTGGCTTTGTGTAGTAAAGTGCCGCAGGTGAGTGGCTGAGACATCAGAGAGTTACATCCTTGGGCCTTTCACCTTGGCTTGTAGATGCCGGCTTCCCCCAGTATCTTCACATGGTCTCCCCTCTGTGTGTCTGTGTCCTCACTGCCTCTTTTATTTTATTTATTTATTTAGTTTTGAGACGGAGTCTTGCTCTGTCACCAGGCTGGAGTGCAGTGGCGTGATCTTGGCTCACTGCAACCTCTGCCTCCCAGATTCGAGCCATTCTCCTGCCTCCGCCTCCCAAGTAGCTGGAACCACAAGTGCATACCACTAGGCCCATCTAATTTTTGTATTTTTAGTAGAGATGGGGTTTCACCATGTTGGCCAGGCTGGTCTCAATCTCCTGACCTTGTGATTCGCCCACTTCAGCCTCCCAAAGTGCTGGGATTACAGGTGTGAGCCACCACGCCCATGCCCAGCGTTTAATTTTAATTTTTAATTTTTTTTGGAGATAAGGTCTCACTCTGTCACCCAGGAGTAAAGTGGTGCCACCTCAGCTCACTGCAGCAGCCTTGATCTCCCAGGCTTAATTGATCCTCCCACCTCAGCCTCCCAAGTAGCTGGGACTACAAGTGCATACCACTACGTCCATCTAATTTTTGTATTTTTTGTAGAGACAGGATTTCACCATGTTGCCCAGGCTGGTCTCAAACTCCTGGGTTTGAGCGACCCACCCACCTCAGCCTCCCAAAGTGCTGAGATTATAGGCACTAGTGGCCATGCCCAGCCCGACCCCCTCTTCTTAGAAGGGCTGTGGTCCTATTGGATTAGGGCGCACTTATATGACCTCATTTATCTTGATTACCTCCATAAAGACCCTATCTCCAAATACCATCACATCAGAGGGGCTGGGGTTAGGACTTCAGCATGTGGATTTGGAGGCGGGGGACATAATTCCCCTTGTAACGGGAGGATATGAAGTGTTCATCTCACTCTCCCTGTAGCCCTGAGAGCATCTCCCTTTAGAGTATCCTGTAAAAGGAGTCGCTGCTCACTCAGTTATGAGCTGTTCACCCCCTCGCTCACCCCAGCTCTGCAGAGAATTGGGGATCCCATCGGCCATGCTTTCTGGGCTGGCCTCTGGTCGCAGTGGCTCCCTCGCTGTGGCGCCCCCCTCCCCAGCTCCTTCCCAGGGTTATGACCCGCCGACCCCCTGGATTGCACCTGCAGCAAAGCGGCCGCCTTCCTTGGCATCTCTCAGCATTCTCTGTAGTGAGCCTGGCCTTTCTGATCCTGTTAGCTTTTTGTCTTCCTGCCGCAGATCAGAGCTGTGGAGTAAGTTTTAATACGAAATCGAATGCCAACACCGAAGTTTTAGAAAACAGTTTAATATTCCCCCTCAGTTCCGGCTGTTGCTAGGCTGGGGATGATTTCAGAATAGCCATTTTGATGGAGGTGATTTCCCAGCGGGGGAAAGAAATAATTAAAACAGCATTACGGTTTCACCTGCGGGATGCAGTGACATTAAAGAGCCACACTGACAAAAAACCTGGGACTGGAACGTTCTGTGCTGCCTGCGTGGCACGGACAGGATCACGGCCCCCTGGAGCTGGTGGAGCGGCCCGGCCTTGCCCTGCTCCCACGTGGGCCTGGAGAGGGCGCTGTGCCTTCCTGGGGTTGGGGATTTGAAAAGAACACAGCTTGGGCAGGCGCAGTGGCTCATGCCTGTAATCCTAGCACTTTGGGAGTCTGAGGCAGGTGGATCACTCGGGGTCAGAAGTTCAAGACCAGCCTGGCCAACATGGTGAAATCCCGTGTCTATTAAAGTACAAAAATTAGCCAGGCGTGGTGGTGCATGCCTGTAGTCCCAGCTACTCAGGAGGCTGAGGCAGGAGAATGGAATGAACCCGGGAGGCAGAGGTTGCAGTGAGCTGAGATCATGCCACTGCACTCCAGCCTGGGTGACAGAGTGAGACTCCACGTCTCAAAAAAAAAAAAAAAAAAAAAAAAAAAAACCACAAAAAATCAGAGCTGCAACTTTCAGCCAAAATGAGCAATCCCAGCCCATTCTGTGTCATCAGAGGGGAGAGGCCAGTTACTCTGGGAGGGGGCTTCACCTTCCCAGGGAGGTCCTGGCAGCCCCCATCTGGTAAACACATGCCCATCCTCGTGTCCACGTCACACTCTTCTGGGTTTCAAGTTGAACAGTAAAAGGAATCATAAGATCTGTAGGGAAGCTACACAGGCCTCGTGTTTCACAACAGGGACCCTTAAAGGCCGTGGTTCCAGCAAAGGATGGGATTTTTTTTAAATTTTGAGATAAGATCTTGCTGCGTTGCCCAGGCTGGAGTGCAGTGGTCATTCACAGACACACCTGTAGCAGACTACAGCCTTGAACTCCTGGGCTCAGGTGATCCACCCGCTTCTGCATCCCGAGTCCCTGGAACCACAGGTGCATGCCACTACACCCAGCTTGGATGTGATCTTTTGTCCACACTCTTTTCCAATTGGTTCAAAGGTGTAGGTGTGCCTTTTGCATACCTGGGGAGGGTCCCATTAGGCTTGACTCCTCTCATTTTTCTCCATTCACCATCAGTTTGAGTCCGAAATCATAGCATGGCCTGGACAGATGCGTCAAGGGGCCGGTTCCAAGGCAGAATTTAGGGTGAACTCGATTCCTCTAGGCTCGGGATGAATGGCTGCTGGGACATGAGGCTTGGGTGTGAGATGCCCTGTCTGCTGCTGCTCTTGGTTCTTAGTTCAGAGAAGTTCTGGGACCCTTTCTCCTCCCAGCACCACCTTTTCAGTGAATGGTTCTTTGAAGAGGAACCCTGGTCCATAGGAACTAAGTGAAAGCAAGGCCGTGTGTGTCCACCCATGGGGACAAACATCCCAGTACAAGGGGGTCTCAGGTCTGCAAGGCCCGAGTGGACGCTCGGACAAGGGCAGGAAGGTATTTGCTGATTCTCCTTCTCCGCGTGACGTGTCTCTCAACCCACATCAGCTAGGGGAGCCTCCCGCAGCTTCAGTTCCCCTTTGACACCCACACAGTGTTATGCAAGCACTGAGCCCAGAGCCCCGCTGGGCCGTGGTGTCCTAATTGGAGGTGACAAAGAGCAGTTTTATTTTAAAGCGACTGAATCCTTTCCCCCTGTTTTGTGTGCCAGTATTTTACTGTCTTCATAACTGTTTTAAGCAATGTTTACTTTAGATTCCTGGACGTTAAATAAAACCCACGAAAACCCTGGCCATGCTGTTGGGCAGGCCCACCTGGCTGACCGCAGGAAGCAAGCGCTTTTTGGGAGCTCGCTGCAACACCAGGCAAACACTTCTTAAGCCAGAGATGCGGTTAGGACAATGCCACGTGGCGTCACAGTATGCTATTATTTATTCCAATAAAGAACTCGTGAGCATGGGCCTGTCCACCGTCTTTGGCTGCTGTTTTTATCTTTCATGCATTTAGCATTCATGGGTGGTGCCAGCCAAGTAACAGGTGCCAGGGCCCTGTGACTCCACCCAGCCCTGCTTCCCAGGGCCTTCCAGTTGGACAGGAGCTGGGGGAAGAGCCGGTTCACAGCCCTTTGTGGGGGATGGGGCTTTGGGAACCCCAAGCTTCCGCTGGCACCACAAGGAGAAAAGGGCAGCAGAGTCACAGCTGCAGGTGAGTAACAAAGGCTCATCTGCCCCTCTGCCTGGGTCCAGACCGTACACGCACAAAGCTAGCGGCCAGGGGCACAGGCTGCATGAACACGTGGAGGTGGTCTCCTTACTCTTCATGCTGTGACGTCACAGGGCCTTGCATGCTGACCAGTAATTGACCGCTCTTGACTCTGCAAGGCAAAGGACCCCTGTGTGACAGAGATGGTGGCCTGCCCTCCGTGCTGGCCCTGCCGGAAACCCTCCTCGGCACAGGTCATAGCAGGCTTCAGGCGCATCAAACTTTATGAAATGATGATAAAGTTGTGACTATTCCAGGATGGGTAGCCTGGAGAGAAAGGCAGCCATACTATTTTTTAAAAAAAAGAAAAAACTAACAATTATAAACCGTAGATGGAAGGAATCTGGGCTTTGGAGAAGTGCCTGGGTTTGTGTCCACCTTTGTCCCTGTGTGACCGTGACTGCAGGGAGCAAAGTAGCCCACACCTTCCAGCTGAGGGTTCTGAAGGACAAAGTCAACCTCCTTCCTTCAAAGTCAGCCATCCTCAGCGGAGAGGGAGGTTCTGCCACTTGGGGGATCTTTGGCAATGTCTGGAGACAGTTTGGGTTGTCACAGCTCGGGAGGAGGCGTTCTGGGCAGGTAGCTGGTGGGGCCTGGGTTACTGCTTAACGTCCCGCAGTGCACGGGACAGGCTCCCTTCCCCCCAGCGAAGAATCACCCAGCCCCCGTGTGCACTGCGCTGAGGTTGGGAAGCCCTGCAGCAGAGTGCCAGGTCCTTGAGCCGGCCTGTCTTCGCCTGTGCTTTTATTGGGTAGGACTCAACTGTTACTATTGATGGGGATAAAATATTGTCCACTGAGATGCCGAGTCTTTGAGGCCAGCAATGGTGCAGAATCTTTTGGAGATCTTCCAGTTGGTTCTGTTCAGCCGTCATTTACTAAGGGTCTGGTTTGTCCAAAGCTGGGGCAAGTGGCCAGTGAGAAGAGTGTCCCCTGTCCTTGAGCCGGTGGAGTGAGAGGCAACGCCCAGAAAGGAGGGGTGCGGGTGGGGCAGGGGAGTGGTTACCTGCCTGGAGAGGGACAGCCGAAGCCTGGAGACGGTGCGGTAGAAGCCAGTCTTTGAGAAGGAACAGGACCTGGGTGCTTCAGGTGGGCTGGAGTAGGGACTAATCCAGGTGGCTTTAATTCTTTGTCTATTACAAAAATTGGTTTTGGGCTGAGCGTGGTGGGCTCTGACTCATGCCTGTACTCCCAGCACTTTGGGGTGGATCACTTGAGGCTAGGAGTTCAAGACCAGCCTGGCCAACATGACAAAACCCTGTCTCCACTAAAAACAAACAAACAAAAAAACCCACAAAAAAATAAAAATTAGCTGGGCATGGTGGCACACACCTGTAATCCCAGCTACTCGGGAGTCTAAGGCATGAGAATCGCTTGAACCCGGGAGGCGGAGGTTGCAGTGAGCCGAGGTCACCCCACTGCACTCCAGCCTGGGTAACAGAGTGAGACTCTGCCTCAAAAACAAAAAAGAAAACTGTAGGTGACATAGGACGATTCTGAAGATGCTCTTAGACTGACCTGATTCTCCCACCTTTCTCACTTGTTGTTCTCAAATATAACTGCAGTCTGGGCACAGTGGCTCATGCCTGAAACCCCAGCACTTTGGGAGACTGAGGCAGGCGAATCGCCTGAGGTCCGAAGTTCAAGACCAGCCTGGCTAACATGGTGAAACCCCATCTCTACTAAAAATTAAAAAATTAGCCAGGCGTGGTGGCAGGTGCCTGTAATCCCAGCTACTAGGGAGGCTGAGGCAAGAGAATCGCTTGAACCCAGGAGGCGGAGGTTGCAGTGAGCTGAGATTGCGCCATTGCACTCCAGCCTAGGCAACAAGAGGGAAACTCAGTCTCAAAAACAAAACAAAACAAAACAAAAATTGCTTCTGTCCCATTCTGTCAGGCTGATGCACTGGCATGAGCTGCATGCCCCCAGAAAGGTCCCGAGACGTCACCTCCCCAGGGGGCTGTGGTGGGGAAGGGGCTCTCTGCTTAGGTTAGGGCCTCTCCTTTCCTGGTGGCCAGTCTCTGGGGAACTGACATTCCACTGCCACTTGCCCTCAGATGTGGCAGAACTGGCAGAATCTGAGAATCTCGAGAAGGAAGGGACCTTCGGAGGTCACCTCCGTTCATCCTTACCCAGGCAGGAAGTCCCGGCCACTGCAGGCATGGAAATCTCTGTTCCTTCTGCAAGGACAGTGCCCTGGGGTTGGGCAGCTCGGAATTAGTGAGGTTTTCGGTGGAAACCTGCTCTTTGGGGTTTAAATTTGATTTAATACATCATCATTATCTTCACCAGGGTGAGGCTTTGCCCTGGGGCAGGGGGCAGGGGGCAGGGAATCCCTGTGTCCAACACAGTAGGACCCTGGAACGTTCATTTGGTCAGTGCGTTTTGGGAGCCTGCTGTGTGCCGCTGAGGTGTTGGGCGTGGGGCGGTGGGGGTGTGCTAGGGCACAAGGACCGGGAGAGAGTGGAGCGGCAGGGGGACAGCACATCGAGGCCGATGAGGAAATGCAACTGGGGGCAGGTCTGGGATGAAGATGCAGCAGAGGACTGCATGTATGCATAGAGGCGGGTAGGGAGGTCTCTGACACCAGGGAATTGGGGCAAAGGCCCCACATTCTTCCAGTCCCCAGCCCCTCAGATTTAGGTGGTTATGTGGCTGGTCCCAACAGCTGGGACGTGGTCACGCCGGACAGCTTTTGTCACTTCTTAAGGCAGACCGTCACCTTAAAGCATCCAACACCTTTGTGGATGTTTGGTGTGTTTTCAAAACATCCACACAGGGTTCTGATGTTCTAGGTGGCTTTGGAATGTTGTGCTAGATTTCCTTCCACAATCCCATTCTTAAAAAAAGTATTGCCAAGGTGAGCCTGAAACACTGTTTCAGAAAGCAGGGAAGCACAGTTATCCCTGGTGTCCTCTGTGGAGTGAATCCAGGACCCTGGAGGATACCAAAATCTGAAGATACTCAATTCCCTGATATCAAACAGCACAGTATTTGCATATAACCTATGCACATCCTCCTGCATACTTTAAACCAGCTCTAAATTACTTTTGATACCTAATACAATGTAAATGCTATGTAAATAGTTGTTACACTGTATCACTTAGGGAATAATGACAAGGAGAAAAAAATCTGCATGTGTCTGGTACAGATGCCATTGTTTCTTGATATTTTTAATTCATGGTTTGTTAAATCCATGAATGTGCAGCCAAGGACATGGAAGGGCCAACTGTACTCAAGGAATGATGGGGACATGTCAAAAGGACAGAGGCACAAACAGCATCCACATTTTGGATACTTCAAGCATCTGAAGGAGCAATGTGGAGTATAACACATTGGACTGTTTTTTAATTCATGCACTTAGAGTGATATTAAACTAGGATGAGAGCAAAGGCTTTTTTTTCTTTTAACATTTTACTTGTAGATAGTTTCAAACTTGCAGAAAAGTTGCAGGAATACTACAAAGACTTCCTATGTGTATTAATCCATTCTCATGCTGCTAAAAGAGACATACCCAAGACTGGGTAGTTTTAAAGGAAAAAGGTTCAATGGACTCACCGTTCCACATGGCTGGAGAGGCCTCACAATGATGGCGGAAGGCGAAGGAGGAGCAAAGGCATGTCTTACATGGCGGCAGGCAAGAAAGTGTGTTTAGCGGAGCTGTCCTTTATAAAACCATCAGATCTCATGAGACTTATTCATCATCATGAGAACAGCACGGAAAACCCCGCCCCTATGAGTCAATTATCTCCCACCAGGTCCCTCCCATGACACGTGGGGATTATAGGAGCTGCAATTCAAGATGAGATTTGGGCGGGGACACAGCCAAACCATATCACTATGTTTACCTGGAGACTCATGAATGTTAACATTTTTACTTTATCCTCTTTACTCTCTGCCTATCCCCGCCTGTCTGTCTGCCTCTCTCTTGATATAATAATAATGATATATATATATTTCTTTAGACACACACATTTACCTGGTGATAGATACATTTTCTGAATCTTTGAGGGTAAGTTGTAGGCACTATATCCTCTTCACCTCTAAATACATCAGTGTATGCTTCCTAAAAGTAAAGACATTCTCTTCCATAATCTCAGTATGTGTCATAATCAGGAAATAACATTGATACAATGGTATTGTCTAATCTACAAGCCTTAATTATGTTTTTTTCCAGTTGTCTCAATGATGTCCTTTATACCAAAATAAGAGGCAGAACATGGCATTGAGTGAGTTGACCTATCTCTCCAGCGTCCTGTAGTCTGGAGTGGCCCTTCGGTCTTTCCTTATGTTTCATAACCTTGACTCTTTGGGGAATGCAAGCCAGTTATGTTCCAGAATGTGTTGCAGCTTGGGTTGGTCTAGTATTTTCCTTGTGATTAAATCCAGGTTATGCATTTTTGGTAGAAGTGATGTGTTCTTCTCAGTGCATCGTTACCAGGAGACATGTCATGTTGATTGGTCTAATTTCTTTTTTTTTTTTTTTAAGTTCTAGGGTACATGTGTACAATATGCAGGTTTGTTACATATGTATACATGTGCCATGTTGGTGTGCTGCACCCATTAACTCGTCATTTACATTAGGTATATCTCCTAATGCTATCCCTCCCCGCTCCACCCACCCCACGACAGGCCCTGGTGTGTGATGTTCCCCTTCCTGTGTCTATGTGTTCTCATTGTTCAATTCCCACCTATGAGTGAGAACATGCGGTGTTTGGTTTTCTGTCCTTGCGATAGTTTGCTCAGAATGATGGTTTCCAGCTTCATCCACGTCCCTACAAAGGACATGAACTCATCCTTTTTTATGGCTGCATAGTATTCCGTTGGTCTAATTTCTTATGCTGTTAATTTTGATTACTTAGCATGTGAGCACACGTCTGTGGTCCCAGCTACCCGGGAGGCTGAGTGGGGAGGATCACTTAAACCCAGGAGTTCAAAGCTGCAGTGAGTCTTGATCACACCACTGTACTCCAGTCTGGGTGACAGAGTGAAACACTGTTTCTATTTTTAAAAAGTATATATTAGTTAATATAGTGTTAAGTTTGTACACTAAAAAATGTAATTCTTCTTTGTAATCAATCAATATTTATGAGGAAATAATTTTCACTTTTGGAGTTACCTTTCCGTCAGGAATAACTAGAAACCTCCACAAAACATAGGAAACAGTTACTTCAGACATTGGACATGCCTTTGCTCCCCCTTCAGCTTCCACCATGATTGTGAGGCCTCCCCAGCCATGGTGGGACTGTGAGTCCATTAAACTACCTTTCTTTATAAATTACCCAGTCTTGGGTATGCCTGTTTTAGCAGCATGAAAACAGACTAATAGACATAGGAACTCTTTGTACTTTCCTGAAGCTTTTCTGTGAGTTTGAAACTATATAAAAGTAAAATGTTAAGAGGCAAGTCAGATCTGTGATCCCCAAGAAAAGGGTGGCGAGTGAGGTGAGCCCTACCCTGGCCTTGGTTTTCTGCTTGGACATAATTCCTGGACTGTGCTGTAGTCAGGGGGACCCAGTAAGTGCCCGGTCTCACTGATTCGAGGAGACAAAGATCAGAGCTTGAGGAGATGACGCTTATTAAAAAACAGACATCGAAAGAATATTTCTGCCAGAAAAATTCCAACACTTCTTAAAGAAATACAACAAAATTCAGCACCCAACAACATAAACATTTAATGTCTAGCATTCAATAAAACATTCTTATACATCTAAAGAAGCAGGAGAACGTGACCCACAATTGGGAAGAAAATCAGTCCACAGAAGCAGACCAGCAAATGACAGAGGTGGGAGATTCTACGGGACAACTGACCTGATGTTTAAAAAATGTTAGTGTCATGGAAGATTGTTCTAGATTGAAGGGCTCTAAAGAGACATGAAAACCAAATGCAATCACATGTGATATGTGATCCCTGAATGGATCTTGGAGTAAAAAAAAAAAAAAAAAATACAGCTGTAATAGACATTTTTTGAAGCCTTGGTGAAATTTGAATGTGGATGAAATATTAGAAAACCTTCTATCAATGCTAATTTTCTTAGGCGTCATAATGGTATTGTGTTATGCAGGTGAATGTATTTGTTTTTGGAGAAACCTTCTGAAGTATTTCGAGGTATCATCCCTAAAGTGATATGATCCCTGCAATTTATTTATTTTTATTTTATTATTATTTTTAAAAGTTTTAGTTGTGGTTAAAAATACATGTAACATAAAATGTACTGTCTTAACTATTTATAAGTATACAGTTCAGTAGTGTTAGGTATATTCGCACAGGTATATTTCATACTGTGTCTCTGAAATAAAAAAGACTGGAATAATTCCCTTCTATCCATGCCTTTCTCTTAATTGGGGTTTGGGGGTGCTTAGACTTATCTCCATGTTACTCTTCCAATTCTTAGAGTCCCTCTCTTCCCCTAAACAATGCTGTACACACAGGAGGCTCGGTGAGTTGTGGATTTAGTATGTTGTAACTCTACACCATACAGGATTAGATTCCGCATCGATTTTTACATCAGCCCTGCAGCCCCAAGAGATAAGAGATGCTTTGAGGGCTATCAGAGAACTCCCTATATTCTGAACATACCTTGAGCTGAGAATGTAAAGCCCTGGGACTGTCCTTTTCCTGCTTTAAACTCTTTGGTGTGATGATAACAAGCTCAACCCACAGTCCTTAGATAACCTGTGCTTGTATTGCGTATGGAAGCCACAACTCTGCCAAAGCCGCAATTTAATAGGTACTTAGTTCTGAGTGATGACAGGTAATTATTTTGCCATCACAGGCTACGATCTATTAGAACTCCATTCTCTAACAGTTACTAGGTCCTCACTGCCTTTAAATCAGCCAGAACAAGTAACCAATCCCAGTTCCCATCCTGGAGGTCGTGTTGCCTGCAGTTGTTTCTGGTAACAAATCTGAGGTTAATTGGGATTCAGTTGCCGATGATTAGGGCCTCTTCAGTTGTTTGGAGGAGAAAGGAATCTAATACAGGAAACTGTGTGATTCTCAAGCCACTGGAAGGCTGGAGGCAGTGCCTCCAGCAAGGACTCGTAGAAGATTACTGCAGAGCTGGCTCCTGAAGGAAGCTGCCGAGTGAGGCTGGCCCTAGAAGCATGCTTTCTGGGTTAAATGCTTTAGGTTCACCTCTGCAGATCCACTCCCCACCATTTTCTCTCCTGACATCTATGGACCACAGCAGGGGACTTCTTTTCTCTGGCTTCTGGCTGGATGTAGCCAGGGGAGGCCCTGGCAGGAGGGAGGAGAGTGAGGCCTGGTCATTGATTTGCCCAGCTGTGCCCTTCTGCTGGGTCACCATGAGCTGGCTACCAAAGGCCACAGCTCCTATCCCGAGGCCCCTCTTAGAGCTTTAGTGATTCTGTTCCTGGGCTCTGCCACCCACTCCCTCCTTTGCCGTCTAGGTTTTAAAGAAGTAACAGCTCCCCCATGTTGCTAGCCTGGGTTGCAGCACCGTTTCTTCTGCGTTCCTTTAACCCTGCCCCAGCTGTCCCTTTATTAAACAGTCTTCAGTTAGCACATGCGAAAGTGCCGTCTCTTGGCTGCTGGGACTGGGGCTGCTACACCTACATGGCTGTGATCCAGAGTCAGAAGCCACCACCAGAACCACTGAGTCCAGAGCTGGGCTGAGCCTGCTACACACACCCTAGCAAAATAGGTCCTGCATGGTGGCTCCTCTCCCCACCTGTCACAAGCCCCAGTCCAGCACGGGCACATCAGAATGGCAGGGACTGATTCATGCACCTCAGTTTCTTCCTCTGTAATATGGGGGTGATGATTGTACCTACCTCACAAGGAAGTTTCCAGTAAAATGAAAGCCCTTAAAATTATGTTTGTTTCATCACCAATGACTCCATAAATATTAGCAACAATACCAGTACTAAGTTTTGTCATTTTTATATTAACTTCTCGTAAACAACCCTACTTTCCTGCTCTCACACACTCCTTACACCTGCAGCCCACCTCATTTAGCCACTTTCTACCTAACCTGTCAGAAAGGGTGGATAGCTTCCCAGTCACCTGTTGCTAGGGAAACACCATTTCAGCCCGGATGGTGAAGATTCCAGCTTGAGAGACCAGCTCGGGTCTGAAGTGTTTCTCTGACTATCTGCTGTGCTGAGACCTCTCCTTCTCGAACCCTTCTACGCCTTTGCATACGCTGTTTTCTCCACCTGCCACGTTCTCACCCCTTCTTTTGCTGCAAACTCCTATGCAACCGTCAAGGCCCCATTCTCCTCTGGAAAGCCTTCCGGATCCCCTTGGCAACAACAACCATCAATATTTATTTGCTGAGCCCGCTTTGTGCCAAGCATTGTTCTAGACACGGGTATGTAACCGTGATTGAGAGAGACCATAGCAGCCCTCTCATTGTTCTAGACACATGTAACCGTGATTGAGAGAGACCATAGCAGCTCTCTCATTGTTCTAGACATGGGTATGTAACCATGGTTGAGAGAGACCATAGCAGTTCCTGAGGAGCAGAAGTCTGGTGGGGAGGCGGGCGTCACACACCAGCTGACCGACCAGCTGAGCCAATAATGCCCTGGGTTTAAGTGCCGTGAAGGAAACCTCCAGGGGCCATGGTAAAGAATCATAGGGAGGACCTACTTCAGGGAGGGCAGTCAGGGAAGGCTTCCCAGAGGAGGAGGCATTTAAGCAGGTGTGAAGGATAGAGACTCAGCCACGTGAAAACTGGGGCAGGGGCTTCTAGGTGGAGGGAACAGGACATGTGAAGACACCAAGGCAGGGAGGCAGGTGGTCGCCGTGGCCGGGAGAGAGGTTGGGGGATGAGGACGCAGGTGTGGCTGGCAGCTTACTTATGCTGGGGCTCATGGGCTGGGCTGCACAGCCTGGATTTTATTTTAAGAGCTATTGGGCGCCGTTGGTGGGTTTGAGTGAGTGGGGACAGGAAGTGACTCACTCCTCCGAGGGCTTGTGGGAGACTCAGCTCAGGGGCAGGCAGGGGGCGTGGGGAAGGCTGCAGCTCAGAGTCCAGGTAGGAGGCTCCTGCGTGGTCCCCGGAGAGGAACGGGCCTGGCCCAGGGCGGGGTGTGGAGGTGGCAGGACGGCGGTGCGGGATGGAGTGTGGCGGCCAGGCCGACAGGGTGCTGGTGGTGGGTTGTGGCGGTCGACCCCAGGCTCTGGCCTAAGTAGCTGCCATTTTGGAGGTGAACAGCCTGCGGGGAAACCGGCGTGATTTGGGGAAGGCGTGAAGAGGGAAAGAAATAGAAGCATTGAGTTTAAGTGGCCTGCAGAACCGCTGGGGCCCAGGTGGCACGGCGGGCGCTGGGGCCCCGGGCAGAGCTTTCTGTAGGTTTGTGGCAGCTTCACTTTCACAGCATCCGCCCCCTTGGGCCCTGCTGCAGAGAGGAGGAAGCTCCTGCCGGCTGAGCGGGCCCTGGAGGAAGTGAACGGCGGGGCTCCTGCCTCCTGGCCTGGTCCCCAAAGCCCCCAGAAGAACCCGGAAGCTGCTTTCATTCGGAACCCAGGGACCACACTTTGCACCCAGTAGGCCGTCGTTTTCCTGCGTGGAGAAAGCGGCTGGGTGAGTTCTGGCATCGGGGCCACCACACTTGGGTGCTGGGGGTCACGGAGGGAGGGGCCCAGACACCACCTGGGAAGGATCCCAGAGTGCAGTCCCAGCCGAGGCCACCTGGGGAAGGGAGTCGGTAAACTGGGACTTTGAGTCCCCATGGCCCCTCCCGCTGCCCCTGCTCGGAGGCTTCTCGGAGTCCTCCCGCCCTGTTCTACGGAGGAGTTTTCTGTCCCTGAACTTCAGCCAACCCCTCCATCTCCAGGTGAAGAAACTGAGGCCCTGGGGCCAGGAACGGGCTTGCCCAGCCTGCTGATCCCTTTGGGCAGCATTGAGTCCAGGCCCTCCTTGTAAGCTTGCATCCAGGACCAGAGAGGGCAGGAGGTTTGCCCAACGTCACACAGCCCGAGTGAGGAGGAGCTGGCCTGGGACGCAGGCTTCCTGATGCCCAGGCCGGGTGCTTTCGTCTTCTCTGACCATGGCCCTCAGCTTGGGGATTAAGGGGCTGGGAGTTAGTTGGGCTCCCCACCACCTCCACACTACAGGGCAGGATGGAGTCTGGCATCCCCCACCCCGGGCTGGCTGCTGGTCTGACACGAGTGGCTCCGGTCGAGTGAATGCCTCCGTCTCCCACAGCTCTGGGGGCTCCCTGCTCTGGCCACCAACTTCTGCTGTGTGATCCCCCACCCCAATGTCTGATTGAGTTTGAAAACACTGAGAAGACCCAGGGACTGAAGAGGGAGGAAGAGGGAGGCCAAAAGGCGCCAGCCGAGCCGGCGAAGCCTTTGCGGGAGAGGAAGTGAGCCAGGGGAACCGGAAGGAGGGCTGGGCTGGCCTCCGGGTCTGCCCCTGTCCTGGGCATGTGGCGAGCCCAGCCTTCTGCCCATAATGAGGACGAGGAAGATGAACAGTGCCTCTGTCAACCCTGGCCCTTCCGGTTTATGGTATGGGAGATGTCACCATTCCACGCATCCCCCTCAGCCAGCCCCACACAGGACGACCGGGGAGGTTTCCCTTGAGCTCAACCTGACAAGCTCTGAGGAGTGAGCTGTACCTGCTTTATCCTGACTGTCTGGGGTGGGGTGGGAGTCCCTGGGTAGAGGGCTGGGGGCTGCAAGAGCGTGGTGGGCAGCCGCTCTGCACCTGCCTGAGGAAGGACCACTTCCCCACCAAGTCTGCTTGGCTGTGTCCGCCCTCAGCTTCTGTGCCTTTTTCTACCCCATCACCCCGTAAGGGTTGGTTCAAGGGCTCTTTCTCACAGGGCCCGTACCCCCCGCCTAGGCTGGCATGATGACGTGCCCCTGGAGCCCGGCTTCTACCCTCCTTCTCTGCCTGCAGGTCTAGAGGAAATGAGGGGCTCAGTGAGTTTGGGGTTTCTCAGACCTTGACGTCCTCTCCCGTCTCCTCTACAGGATTGGGAGGTGATGGAGCTGGAGTCCTTGTATGACCTGCTGCAGCTCCCCAAGGGGGTGGAGCCCCCAGCGGAGGAGATGCTCTCACAAGGTGTGTGCCCACACGGGTCTGAGGGCGGAGGGTGAGGGTCTGCATGGCAAGAACGAGCCTGGCCATGCCTGGGACATGCAGTGCCTTCCCAGCTGTCAGCTGAGTGCCCAATTCTGCTCACCCCTGCCTCCGCCTTCTGCTTTATGCTTGACCCAACTCCTCCTCCTGGAACCTTCTGCAGAGCTAGAACCTCTTCTCTCCAGGTGAGAGACGATGTGGATTACGATGGTGAATACCAATTGCTCTTGTCCTGGGAGCCTTCTGTGTGCCTCTGCTAGACCAGCACCTCTTACCTATAGCAACTCGTTTATTCCCAAGGGTGGGCGTCATTGCCTACTTTATACAGATGAGGAAACTGAGGCACAAGGGATAACGTGCCACAGCAACAGGAAACTCTTAGCAAGTGGTGGAGCTGGGTTCTGAGCCCAAGGAGGGTGGTCCCAGAACTGGGGTTCCACAGGCACCACACAGCGAAGCCCACCCCACAGCGATGCCCACCACACAGCGATGCCCACCCCACAGTGATGCCCACCAGGCAGCGATGCTTTGCAGAGTATGGGGCTCCTGATGTGCTCCCCTCACACGTGTGGGTCTCTTTCAAAAGTGGAGTGAGCATAGGATGGAGCAATTCAACAAGTGTGGGTCACCCTTTCAGCAAAGCTCTGTGTCATGAGCTCTTTGGGGGGTTGGCGGCCACAGTCCCTGAAACCTCCTTTCTAGGAGGTGGCTCAAAAGAAGGACAGGTGCAGGTGCCCAGAGCTGTCACCCTCCCTGTGTTCTCTGAAAGAAACAAACGAACAACAGCGCAGCAGGAAGCAACCAGACGGCCCGGGGGAAGGGCTTTAGGTGAACTCATTGGAATTCGTGTAACCACAAAAACATAGATGTGCTGACAAAACGTGTGAAATAATTTAAGGGAAGGGAACAGAATGCAGCTTTCTCCAGCTCCTGTGAATACCGCCTTTTAATTTTTATTTATTTATTTTTTTCTTGAGACAGAAATCTCGTGTTGCCCAGGCTGGAGTGCAGTGCCACGATCTCGGATCACTGCAGCCTCCACCTCCCAGGTTCAAGAGATTTTCCTGCCTCAGCCTCCCGAGTAGCTGGGATTATAGGCACCTGCCACCACACCTGGCTAATTTTTGTGTTTTTAGTAGTGATGGGGTTTCTTTTTTTTGTTTTTTTGAGACGGAGTCTCGCTCTGCTGCCCAGGCTGGAGTGCAGTGGCCGGATCTCAGCTCACTGCAAGCTCCGCCTCCCGGGTTTATGCCATTCTCCTGTCTCAGCCTCCCAAGTAGCTGGGACTACAGGCGCCCACCACCTCACCCGGCTAGTTTTTTTTTTGTTTTGTTTTGTTTTTTTTTTTTGTATTTTTTAGTAGAGACGGGGTTTCACCGTGTTAGCCAGATGGTCGTGATCTCTTGACCTCGTGATCTGCCTGCCTCGGCCTCCCAAAGTGCTGGGATTACAGGCATGAGCCACCGCGCCCGGCCCTGAATGCCGCCTTTTAAGTAGGTGTTATGGAGCAGGAAGTCCAGTGCCAATAGGGTCCCTGGTGCGGCAGGTGAGACCCCAGAGGGGACAAGCTTGGTCCAGAGTCACCTGGCTGGCTTCTTCACCATCTGGTATTCTGTGTTTAAACCATTGAAGATTAGAAAGTGTCCTGAGGAGGCTGGGCGCGGTGGCTCACGCCTGTAATCCCAGCACTTAGGGAGGCCGAGATGGGCGGATCACGAGGTCAGGAGATCGAGACCATCCTGGCTAACATGGTGAAACCCCGTCTCTACTAAAAATATAAAAAACTAGCCGGGCGAGGTGGCGGGCGCCTGTAGTCCCAGCTACTCGGGAGGGAGGCTGAGGCAGGAGAATGGCATAAACCTGGGAGGCGGAGCTTGCAGTGAGCTGAGATCCAGCCACTGCACTCCAGCCTGGGTGACAGAGCAAGACTCTGTCTCAAAAAAAAAAAAAAAAAAAAAAAAAGAATTTTTTGTTTTACAATTGATTTAAGATACTTAAAGTTCTGGCAAGCAGAGCTGGGATATTGGATGATTCAAGTGGCAGGAAGTCTGCTCCAGGAAGGGACAGCACCATGTTCATTCATTCATTCGTTCATTCACTCACCTGCTCACTAGCCCAAGCATTTGCTGAGAGCCTGCCCTGTGCTGGGCACATCAACCCATGATGCTGTTGCCTTCCCATTCGTCAGAAGACACGGGGCTGGGTAGTACTTGAAGATTTTCTGAATGTCTAGGAAAAGCCTTTATTGGAGTCACATGAGAGACAATGCATTTTGTGAATTTAGGCAAGACAGTCCCCACTGCTGACTCAGTTTCCCCCCATGTACGTTGGAACTAGTTGATCTCAGAGGTCCTTCTCGGCCCTGACATTTTGTGGGTTCTGTGAGTCTAAAATGTGGGCAGATGCTGGCCATGGCCTTGGGGAAGGGGAGCTGCTGGGCCTCTAAGGGCTGCCCCAGGGAGTCGGACTACGAGAGGGGCCATGGAGGGGCCTGGCAGACCTGGGGTAAGTCCCACCTTTGCCCCTTAGAGCCTGGTGAGCCTGGGCACCTACTCCCCTCTCTGGCTGGGGTTTCACTTGACCTAAATAGGTAGGGTTGCCAGATAAAACATAGTATGCCCAGTTAACTTTGAATGTCAAGTAATCAAGAAATAACTTCCAAGTTTATGTCTCAAAGTATAAATGCCGCAGTGTCTGAGGATGAGCTGGTGTTTGTGAGGGAAACGAGGGAAAGCACGCTGGGGTGGAAGTGGCAAGGCCAGTGCCCCTGGGGCTGTGGTGCCAGACTCTGTGGGTGACCTGCAGGGAGCGTGGCCAAGCACCCCACAGGGTCCCCACGCGCTTGTCATACCCACTCTGCTTCCAGGAGGAAAGAAGAGATACCTGCCACCGACTTCCCGGAAGGACCCCAAATTTGAAGAACTGCAGAAGGTACAGCAGCGTCCACAGCCCTGGCTTCCCTGGGTGCCTCTACTTGGCAGACCAGGCAGTGGCCTCCACGGGGCGGGGACAGCAGACCGCCCCCATTCCTTGACCTCAGGCTGGGGTGTGGCAACCCCCGAAGACCCCTGGGAGGCCTGTTGAATGGAGCAAGTCACCCACAGAGCCTGCATGAACAAACATCTATTGAACACCAACTGTGTGCCTTCACATACACCATCCCAGCAACCACATGCGATTTGAGGGGAATCTATTGTCCCCTACATCCTGGGGACAGGACAGACAACGAGGCTTAGACAGGTGACCTGATCTGTCAGGGGCATGCAGCTGCCCATTACAGAGCTGTGGTTTGACACGAGCTGCCAGCCCCTAAGCCGGTGTTCCTCCCCAGCTTGGCTGCCCAAGGTGTAGGAGAACTGGTGAGGTGGTGGCGGTGGGCCTGGGTCACCTGTGCTCAGTTCTCTCCTTGGTTATGGGTCTGCTGCTATGGCCACTGGACCAGCTGGGCACAGGTAGACTCCAGGCCTCTGTTTCCCTCAGCCTCTGTGTCTTCAGTCTCCACATGGCCTCTCTGTTGCCTCCTCCAGAGAGGCCTCCTGGCCTATACCATCTTCCATACCCAGAGGCTTTCTGGGCCATTTTCCATCATCCTTCCTATTCCCTCCATCCATCCACCTTTCCCACCTTTGGCCAGCACACCTGGCCCAGCCCTGTGCCTGGCACTGGGGACACCATCTGTGGTCTTGCCTGGAAGACCTGGAGGGGTGCTGACATGTCATCCCAGCTCAGGCTCCTCCAGAGGCTGATCCTGAGACAAGGATTTGGGTACCAGTAGTTGAGTTGGGAGGTTGTGCCAGGAGTCATGGGAGGGAAAGGGCCAATACATGGTTAGTGATGGAGCTGGTCATGGTTCTGGGGGCTCAAGCCTGCTGGGTATCCTGGAGCCAGCATAGAGCAGGTTCAGAGCATTCCTTCCCAAGGGGCAATGGAGCTGGGGTATCTATACACCACCCCCTGACAACCTCCTGACAATCTTTAGTGAACAGCTGCTGTCTGAGAAAGGGCTGGGCCTTGATTCCCTGGCACTCTGACCTTTTGAGCACAAGCAGAGTGGGGGACAGCTTTGAGCAGAGCTGCAGGTGGGAGCTGGGCCAGTAGGCACCAGTCAAAGAAGGGGCAAGGCACCAGCAGTCCCTGCATTAGCTTCTTAGGGCTGCTGTAACATGTGACTGCAGACTGGATGACTTAAACCACAGAAACCTATTGTCTTACAGTGCTGGAGGCCAGAGGTTATCAACCAAGGGGTTGGCAGGATCGGCTCCTTCTGGAGGCTCTCAAGGGGCCTTGTCTCCTCCCTTCCCCCCCAGCTCTGATGGTTGCAGCATCCTGGGCTCTTGGAGCTGTGGATGCATCACTACAATTCCCACCTCCATCTTCACGTCCAATGTCATGTCTCTCATTTCCTCCTGGGACCTCAGTAGGAACACCTTTAACATCCATATTTCTGCAGGCCGGGCGCGGTGGCTCATGCCTGTAATCCCAGCACTTTGGGAGGCCGAGGCAGTTGGATCACGAGGTCAGGAGATCGAGACCATCCTGGCTAACACAGTGAAGTCCCATCTCTACCAAAAATACAAAATATTAGCCGGGCTTGGTGGTGGGCACCTGTAGTCCCAGCTACTCGGGAGGCTGAGGCAGGAGAATGGCTGAACCCGGGAGGCAGAGCTTGCAGTGAGCTGAGACCATGCCACTGCACTCCAGCCTGGGTGACAGAGCGAAACACTGTCTCAAAAAAAAAAAAAAAAAAAAAAAAAATCCATGTTTCTACTGACCATCTCTTCAGGGCAATCTAGGTTTTTTCTATCAAGTGTTCATTATCCAATTCTTTCCATTCCCGAAACCACTTCCCCATTTTTAGGTATTTGCTATGGTAGTACCCCACTTCCTGGTACTAAAACCTCACCCATGATAATGACAGCCCCACGCTGCTCAGGTTTGTGATGAAGAGAAGCAGGGAGTCTGCAGGAACCCAGAGCAGGCCCCTAACTCAGCCTGGGAGATCAAGGAGGGCTTCCCAGTGGAGGTGACATTTGACCAGGTCTTGAAAGATGGGTAGGAGTTGGCAGGCGAGAGGCAGGCATTCCAAGCCAAGTGTAGGGCCAGGTGAGAAGCCCCCATCCCCCCAAAAGTTGTCCCCTTGGGGCCTGCAGGTGCTGATGGAGTGGATCAACACCACTCTCCTCCCCGAGCACATTGTGGTCCGCAGCCTGGAGGAGGACATGTTCGACGGGCTCATCCTGCACCACCTATTCCGTAAGTGGCTGTTTCTGGGGCTGCCTGGGCCTTGGCCCCATCCCCCTGACCTGGCCCCTCCAGGCCCTACAGCTGGGCTCTCTCCCTCGGTCCCCACAATGACCCCGGGTTTAGGCACACCTGTCTCACTTTCTAGATGGGAACTGGGCTGGGGAGATGGAGGCGCTGTCCATGGCCCATGAGTGAGGGGGCTGAGCTGGGGCTCAGGCTGGGGCTCTGACACCTGGGTTGGTGATCTTTCCACCACACCACACTGCCTCTCCAGCACTTATTGAGTGCCTACTGTTTTGAGGTGCTGGGAGGTAACAAAAGAACCCATGGTCCCTGCTCTCGGGCTGTCCCAGGCTGCTGGAGAGAAAATAGGCAGTCCTGGGTGGCTGGGGACAGGGCTGGGCTCCTGCCTCCATGTTCCTCCTCAGTCTGGAAAGCTCCAAGGGGCTTTGCTGGGGGTGTGCATTCTCAGGGTCTCCTCCTGGCCCTGGGCAAGTGTCCCCACAAGCCCCAGAGTTACCCTCTCCCTTTGCCCTTGTGTGGTCATGTCTGGTCTACGCATCTCTTCTGCACACAACTGTGGTCTTGGAGGCCCCGGATAGGCCCGATTCCATGTCCTCAGCACTTCGCCTGGGGCCAGCCTCCGCAGTGTTCGCCGAGCTCTTTGGAGATGGGCTGCACAATTCCACTGAGGCGGCTAGCACTTCCCGGCATGTCCCATGTAGCAGGCGCAGTTCATCCTCAGAACAGCTGGCCGGGCGCGGTGGCTCAAGCCTGTAATCCCAGCACTTTGGGAGGCCGAGACGGGCGGATCACGAGGTCAGGAGATCGAGACCATCCTGGCTAACACGGTGAAACCCCGTCTCTACTAAAAATACAAGAAAATTAGCCGGGCGAGGTGGTGGGCGCCTGTAGTCCCAGCTACTCGGGAGGCTGAGGCAGGAGAATGGCGTGAACCCGGGGGAGCGGAGCTTGCAGTGAGCCGAGATCGCGCCACTGCACTCCAGCCTGGGGCACAGAGCAAGACTCCGTCTCAAAAAAAAAAAAAAAAAAAGAACAGCCCTGTGCTGTTACTATCCCCATTTAACAGATGACGAAAGGGAGCCTCTGAAATGCCTCATAATTTGTCCAAGGTCTCACGGTTAGAGAAGCAGGGGGTTCAGGATAGAAGCCTAGGAGTGTAGGCTTTAACCACAAGGCCACACTGCCCTGCAGAGATGAAGTAGACACAGCTGTGCAGAAGAGCAAGGGCTGCAGGCACAGGCTGATCAAGGTGAGGTGGGCTGTCTTGACCAGCTCAGGGGGCTGAGACTTGCTCACATCATGTGGTCTGCGTGCCCCACCAATTCCTGGGAGCTGGAGGGCATACCTGGTTGAGGCTGTGGGTGTGGCCCACGGTCCAACGCCAAGAATGAGCTCTCCAGACCCATGCTCTCTGAAGCACCAGGCAGGCTCAGCCTCCTGGAGGGTCCCCAGGTGCTCTCTGAGCTGCCCCCAGCCAGGGGCCCTCACCACCCTCTCCTGCCTCCAGAGAGACTGGCGGCACTCAAGCTGGAAGCGGAGGACATCGCCCTGACAGCCGCAAGCCAGAAGCACAAGCTCACAGTGGTGCTGGAGGCCGTGAACCGGAGTCTGCAGCTGGAGGAGCGGCAAGCCAAGTGGAGCGTGGAGAGTATGTGGGCCGCAACCTGGCCACCCCGGGGGAGTGTGGGGCCACTGGGGTCCTTCTGCTTCAGGCTTCTCACCCACCAGGAAGGCGTGCTCATCCTCCTCCCAGCAGGGGTACAACCTGGGAGTCCGGAAGGAGGTAGAAGCCTCGGGCAGCCACAGTCAGGCATCTGGCAGAGCAGCCAACAGCCCAGCACATGTCTGTGCCCCGGAGGGTGTTACTGCAGCAAAGTGCAGCCCAAGGATAGCAAACGGTTTTGTGGAGAATGACAGTCACTGCTGAGTTCCAAGCACCATGGTCAGCCCATCCTCACTCTCATTTCATTAACGTATTGGAATATCTGCAGGCCCTGCCTGTACAAAAAATGAGTGTGCCTGGCCGGGCACGGTGGCTCACGCCTGTAATCCCAGCACTTTGGGAGGCCGAGGTGGGCGGATCACCTTAGGTTTCAGGAGTTCGAGATCAGCCTGGTCAACATGGTGAAACCCCATCTCTACTAAAAATACAAAAATTAGCTGGGTGTGGTGGCAGGTGCCTGTAATCCCAGCTACTCAGGAGGCTGAGGCAGAATTGCTTGAACCTGGGAGGCGGAGGTTGCAGTGAGCTAAGATCGCACCATTGCACTCCAGCCTGGGCTACAAGAGTAAGACTCCATATCAAAAAAACACCAAAAAACAAAAGAGTGTGCCAAACACCTAAAATTCCCTACCCCACCTGGTTCACAGTTTGGTATAGATTTCTTTCCCTTCAATTCTTTATATCCCCTCGACCCCCATCCCGGATGAGAAAACTGAGGCTGAAAGAAGTTAAGCAGCTTCTCCAAGGTTGGGCGGTGAGGGTTTAACAGAGTCAGTTTTCAAACCCAGGTTTTGTTGGGTCACGTGCGCCTGCATTCGCAACGTGTAAGGTCTCACAATCAGTAATTGATGTTGATGAAATCAACCTTGAATTAAGTCACATTGAGCTGAAACCTAATGATCGTTCAGCCAGTGCCTTCCCAGAGGTCACTTGGTTGTTTCCAATTGTAAACAGTGCTGCAGTGAACATCTTTGTCTAGAGCTGCTTCCACAAGGGAGATGGTACCCCTGGGCTATATTCTAAGAGGAGGGATGACGGAGTGAAGTGTGATGATTTTTAGGTTCTGAACATGTATCTCCAGATCTCTGCTCTGCAGAAGGCTGGACACAGACCTCCTTCATCTGCAGATGTCGTTCTGACAATGAGGAAGCCTGCATTTGGCTGCACGTTTTGGCGGCCCCCTGGGCTCTGACCTGTCTCCACTCTCTTCCCAGCCATCTTCAACAAGGACCTGCTGTCCACCCTGCACCTCCTTGTGGCCCTGGCCAAGCGCTTCCAGCCCAACCTGTCCCTCCCAACCAACGTCCAGGTGGAGGTCATCACCATTGAGGTAGCAGCTGGGCCCCCAGGGATTTGTAAGCAGAAGCTGAACGTCTTGGGTCCCCATTGCCCACCCTGCATGGGTGGAGTTGGCTGGGGCGGGGCTCACCCAGGGTGAGTTTCAGGGAACCCTGAGAAATAGAATCCGGCCAGGAAGGCCAGGAGGTGCTGTCTGGAGCTGGGGACAGGCTGGTTAGAGTCTAGTGGGGCTGGCAGAGGCCTGGGGACATGAGGAGGTCCATGGTCGGCCAGCTCCACTTGACCTCAGCAGAGGGCATCTGGTTGGCAGAGGCTGAGGCCAGGGGTTGTCAGGCCATATCCCTGAGCCATGTGTGGCCGTCTGTTCATAGCCACAGGGAGCCTTCACACCCCTGAAGCAAAACCACTACTCTCACCATGAGGGTGCTGTCTCTTGTTAGATCACTGATGACTGTGACAGTGCCCCGTTCTCCTCCTTCAGGAAGCCTTCCCAGGTTTCCCCACCCTCAGATGTTCTGTCTAGCGTGTGGCCTGCCTGTGCTGCAGTTAATACCCAGGAATCTGCGCTTCCCTCTCCAGACAGACCCTGAACATCACAATAGGGGGCCCCACCTGCCCTACCCCAGCCTCGGGTCCCTCATGCAGAGGGGCTTCGTGTCTGAGGGCTTACCTCGGACTTGCCCCAAGAGAATAAGCCAAGTTTGGCTAAACCTAGTCAGAGTCATTTCTACAATTTTTTTTTTTTTTTTTTGAGATGGCGTCTTGCTCTATTGCTCAGGCTGGAGTGCAGTGGCACAATCACTGCAACCTCCACCTCCCCAACTCAAGTGATCCACCTCAGCCTCCCAAGTAGCTGGGACTACAGGTGTGAGACACTGTGCCTGGCTAATTTTTTGTATTTTTGATAGAGATGGGGTTTCACCCTGTTGCCCAGGCTGGTCTCGAACTCCTGAGCTCAAGCCATCCACCTGTCTTCATCTCCTAAAGTGCTGGGATTACAGACATGAGCCACCACACCTGGCCTTCTACTGTTTTTTAAAACCATTGATTATAATTCCCTACCAAGCACTTGTGTGGCTTGGTCTATACTGCCAACATAAATCAGAGGCGACTTCATTGATTCACTCCTTCATTATTCATTTGTTCATAGCCACATGCTCCGATACGGCCCTCCTCCCGCCGTGAGACTCTGGGGATGCCTCGGGGAGTGAGGCAGACACATCCCCAACCTCAAGAATCTTGGGGGAAGAAAGACAATTAAGCCAGGCGGCTGTCCTGAGGAGAGATGATGCAGAGCAAACGGGACACTGGGGTTGCTTTGGGCCCCAGGGTTTTCCGGATTATTTAATTTCCTTCCCCTTTATTTTTCTTAGAGCACCAAGAGTGGTCTGAAGTCAGAGAAGTCGGTGGAACAGCTCACTGAATACAGGTGAGGGAGGACGAGGGCCCGTGGATGGGGCTGGGGCTCACAGCGGTGGACGGAGGCAGGGCGGGGCCCGGGCAGATCTGCCCAACCTTTGTGGGAAGGGCCCTCACACTCTGGCTTTTTCTCTACCTTTGTTCCACGGTAGCACACAGGACCCCTTTCATTCCAGCCTCCAATCAGGTCCCTGCCTGGCCCCTCCTAGCCACCCTGCTTTGTTCTCTAGGATAGGGGGCCCTGGGTTTGGGTCACAGGGGCCAGTGAATCTGTCTCTCTAGTGTGAGCAGGATGTTCCTCTTTCCTTGCAAAGCTGTAAGAGTCTTAGAGGCCCCTGAATGGCCAGGGGCTGGCCGTCTTTCTCCCCACCCACTGGGGGGTGTGGCCATCCTGCTCCCTGCCCACTGGGGCATGGCCACCTGCTCCCCACCTACTGGGACATGGCCATCTTGTTCACTATCCACTGGGGTTGGCCATCCCGCTCCCTGCCCCCTGGGGCTGGCCATACTGCTCCCTGTCCACCAGGGGTGTGGCCATCCTGTTCCCTGCCCACTGGGGGCTGGCCATCCTGCTCCCTGCCCCCTGGGGCTGGCCATCCTGCTCCCTGTGGAGCAGAACAGGTGGGGCCTGGAGAGGGATGGGCCCTAGGGGCTGCACAGCTGCCAGCAGATCCACCTTTGCTGGCTTCCATGTGACGCTGACTCACGACTCTCACAGGGATGCAGCCAAGTTGCTGGCCAGGTGGGGCTGCCATCCTCTGAAGGCTTGGCTGGTGCTGGAGCTGTGTGGATAGCACATGGTGTCTGTCCCTCCTGGCAGCCTTGGCCTCTGTGCTGAGCCCAGGTCTCTGTCCCAGGCTGCTGGGCTCTGCCCCGTGGGGCCCAGCTCTCTTCTGGAGGGCTGTGGTTAGAGAGACTTGGCCTGCCCTGGACCTACAGAACTTCTCTTCTGTGGGGTAGGGGTGGATCTAAAAACCTGACCAAAAAAAAAACAAAGAAAAATTGTTCAAAAACAGTAAAAATGGGGTGAAAGAAGCCAGACCCAAAAGAGAACACATGGTATGGTTTCATTTTCACGAACTTCCAGGACAGGCAAAACCAATAGATGGCAAGAGAAATCGCAGCTGTGGTCAGTGTAGGGAGGGAGGGGATGGAAGAGAGAACACGGTGGGGGGCGGGGGGTGCTGGGAGGGTCTGCAGCATGTAAGTGGGGGTGATCACACAAGTGTGTATGTGTGAAACGCACAAGCTGTAAACGTACGACTTGTGCACTTTATGATATGTGTGATGTATCTCCCTCAGAATGAAACAGGAACCACAAAACCAGCAAAATCCTAATGTTGCCAGGTGTGGAAGCCTCAGGGAAGGGCACGAACCTGTTTCTGTCCTTTGCTTCCCACAGAGACCTTCTCTGCTATCTGCCCTACCTACAAAGCTGCCGGGAAAACCACAGCATGCCGGTTTCTTTGCAAGCTTGCCAGCACTGATGCTTGTCATATTGAGACATTGTAGGTTTGCAGGGCTTTTTTTAACCATTTGTTTGCTTTTTCCACCCCCTGCACAGCACAGACAAGGACCAGCCTCCGAGTGAGTACTTTCTTCATTTTTGAAAATCTGTTCCTATCTGATGCCTGTTAATGCAGACGAGTCTTGATGGAGGGTTAATTGCTGAGCATTCTCTCATTTGCCCGTCGCCTGCTGTTTGTATCTCAAGCCTCATTCTTATTCATTTGTCCCTCTTTCTGTCTGTCCATCATGGAGCTGGCTGCTCTTTCTCATTATATCATTTCTGTGGGGAGAGAGATTTATAATTCACATAGGCGGTGATGGTGGAGTCTGTTAAATGTGTGGGCTCTGGAGTCAGTGGTCTGTGCTCAAACACCAGTATTCCCACTCATTAGCCACTTAAGTTTGGGCAAGTACCTTAACTTGTCCGTGCCTCAGTTTCCTCATCTATAAAAGGGCACTCACCTTTTAAACTGGCAGTGAGGGTTAAAGGAGATAATTTGTGAGTGTGTTCAGCATGTGGGCAGTGCTCAATAGTGAGTGGGCAATAATGTGGCATCGACTCTTCTGACGGAGCTGTTCACCAATCAGTGGATTGATCTAGTTGCTACTTCTTTCATGCATCCATTCCTTTGTCAGTGGTCTGGCCAGCTCTTCACCCACTCATCCATTCATCCGTTTATCCATCTATGGATCCATCCTTTCTTCCATTCATCTATCTACTCACCCACCTATCCACCTACTCACCTATCCATCCATCCATTCATCCATCCATGCATCCATCAGCCCATTCTTCCATTCATCTATCCACTTACCCACCCATCCATTTATTCATCCCTCCATCCATCCATTCATGCTTCCATTCATCCATCCATCTACCCATCCATCACCTATCCATCCATCCACCCACCCACCCACCCACCCATGCACCTATCCATCCATCCACCCACCCACCCATGCACCTATCCATCCATCCATTCATCTATCCACTTATCCACCTATTCATCCATCCATTCATCTATCTACCCATCCAACCACCTATCTATTCACCCATATCCATCCATCCTAACACTATTTTTTCTCCCTGTACCCTCCCCACTTAGATACATAGCTATGTGGGTAGGGATGCTATGAGGGGCACTTCACCTGCAGAGGTAGAGATAATAACCTGCCAGGAGCTTCTGAGAATGGGGGCTGAGGGAGGCTGAGTTTGGGGAGAAAGGAGAAGGGAGGGGCAAGGAGGGCTGGCTGGGGATCTGTGTATGTAGCAGGAGGGGCAGCCTGAGGACATGAGGGGTTGCCCAGGGAGCAGTATTTTGGGCATGGGGCAGCACGAGAAGTGGGTGTCACAGGGTGAAGAAACCCAATTTCCCTGACCACTGCTGTTTCCACCATGTTTATTGATTTCAGGGGGCATTTTAACGTGCATGATGCTATTTGGTGCTACTTTCCCGCCTTCACTAACAAGGGAACTGAAACAGAGAGGGGTGCTGTGACTTGCTTAGAGTCACACAGCTGCTGAGTGGCAGAAGCCACAGCAAACTCAGGCCAGTCTGTATTTGGTGCCCAAGGACCAGTGTCCTCATGGGAGGTGTGTTAGCTGCAAATAGCAGGAATCCAGCTTGTGCACAAAGGGCATTAGCCTGAGGACATGAGGCGCCCGAGACTGGACGCCGGGGCCTGAGCCGCTGTTCCCAGACCCCAAGGGAGCGAATGAGTTGCTGAGAGAGCTGGCCTTTTGCAGGCAGCGGGTTCAGACACTCTTGGGGGCGGGGGGAGGCAGCAGGGAGGAGCCCTCACTCAGCCAATTTAAAACCAAGGGGAGGAGACTCATGGACCCTGATCACCCACCTGTAGCAGCTCCCGTGGCCCTGGGGAGTGGAGCAGGGCCCTGGGAGGAGGGAGGGCCAGCTGGCAGATAAAGGGCTGCAGCTGTGCAGACGCAGTAACAGGTGTCGGCTGCAGGAAGAGCGGCTGTTTATGAAGTCCTACTGTGTGCCCGGTCACTGTGCCGCAGGGCCAGGTGTGTTACCTGCTATCGAATTCCCTCTCTGCAACAATCCCAGCTAGGGAGGCACAGAGAAACCAGGTGACTCCCCCTGGGCCACACGGCCAGGAGAGCAGTGACTCAAATCCAGGTTTATTTTATTTGAGAACCATGATCTAAAACGACAGCTCCCTCTGGACTGGTTATTCTAAGAAACTTTTGTGAAAAAAAATTCCCTGTTTGGCACAAAGATAATAGCATCGTAATGAGGTGTTTATTGGATCTGTGTCTGCAGAGGACGTCTTTGATGAATTATTTAAGCTGGCTCCGGAGAAAGTGAATGCAGTGAAAGAGGTAGGAGAGATCAAAGCTCTCAGCAGCTCTGGGGCCGCCCACCCCACCCACCGCCCACCTGTGCTGTAGGAGGGAATCACAGGTCCTTGCATCACACCTGCTGCGTGCTAGGCCCGTGTTCTTCCCTGGTTAGGCCATCGTGAACTTTGTCAACCAGAAGCTGGACCGCCTGGGCCTGTCTGTGCAGAATCTGGACACCCAGGTAGGGACTGAGCTGCGGCGTCCCCAGGCAGGGCAGGGCCACTGGCTGTAGGAAGGAAAGAGGGTTCTGCAGGCCTTGGGAACCTGCTGTGTGGTGGGGGTCGTATCACCTCTTGGAGGCTTAAGGTCTCCCCCCCCAGTGGGACTGTTGCTGGCAGGCAGCACTGGCCACCAGGGACACGGTGGGATCCCGGGGGTGGGGGTGTGGGAACACTTCACAAAGCTGGAGTCACCCCGGCTGTCACTGCTTCTCATTGTTATAATTTTATTTTATAATTAATCTTAGACTAGCTGATGCCAAGACTTGAAGCACATGAGTCTTCCCTGCGTGGTTGTGTTCGCCCAAACAGAATTTATTAGATTTGCGCCATGTGCCAGGCGTAGGTGACAGCGCAGCCCCGCCGTCTGCAGGCTCCGTGTCTCTCACAAGCACCCTGAGGAGCCCAGCACCCCCCAGCTGACTGAAGCTGAGTTTTCCCAGGAGCAGGAGCAGAATCTCAGGGGGTCCGCACCCACCGTGGGCTGTGGCTTTCCACAGTGAAGCTGTGTCCCCGTAGGCTTCCCACACTGCAGGGGGGAGCAGGGGGTGCAGAGGAGCAGAGCAGCTGCCAACCCCGGGGCCTGCAGAGTGGGCATGGAGTCTGCTGGATGCCAGTGGCCTTAATGGGACATGACGTAGGCATCTGGCCACCTGGGTTGTGCTGGGGTCTGGGGTGGGGAAGGAGTCTGGTCCCAGAGGGACCAGTTGGCTCATGAAGCTTGTAGCCAGAGCTGCTGACCTCTCAGAGAGACTGTGGATGGGCATTGGCTGGGGAGGGAGGGGTTAATGTACTCCCATGCCTAGTCGCTAAAACCAGTAAAGCCCTCACTATGTGCCAGTCCCCAGGTAAAATGCTTTCCATGTTAGCTCATTGAATCCTCCCCATAATCCTCTAAAGTGGGAACTATACTACCCCACTTACAGAGGAGGATGTTAAGGCACAGAGAGGTTAATTAACTTGTCTAAGGTCACACAGTGATAAGTAGTGGACCTGGGATTTGAACCCAGGCAGCTGGGGCCAGAGTTTGTGCTTATAACCACCTCATACAGTGGCCACGTGAGAAGTGTGTGTGTGATATGGTGTGGCAGCATGGCAGGGTGGAAGTACCAGGCTCTGCAGCCAGATAGACACACATTTCCCTCTTGCCTCCACCGCTTATGGGCCCTGGGCTCTGCTGAGACCCCTCCACATTTGCTGTGTGACCTTGGGTGAGTTACTGGACTTCTCTGAACCTCAGGCTCTTATAAACTGGGTGCAAGACAGCAACTTGGTAGAGTTGTGAGTGATACATGAGCTGTTGAGCCCCACATGTTTGGTATATTACCTGGCACGCTGCCAGCATGAAATAAGAGATTTGTAGTTTTATTATATTTCATGTGGGTATAAACAGGATGATTATGATTTCTGAGATTTACATTCTACCTGTTCCATCTTTCTCTCTCCCTTGGTAAAATAATGGGTTTTAGAGACTCACGGCATGTGCGAAGGTGGTATTTAGAGACTGTTCAATAAAACGGGGTAAGGAAGTCCCTTGCATTCCAGTTGTATTACCAAGGAATAGTGGCGGAAAAGATTTCAGGCCCAAACTAATAACATCGAAACAGGCTTAATATGAGGAAATTCCATTAAGGGCTTCGAATGGCAGTTTCTTCCAATATCCCATCCTGTGTTTTGTATCTTTGAAGAGACTCAATACGATTATATTAACATATGATATGCTGGTGGCAGGGACGACAGCTTTATCTCTGAACATACAGACAGAACAAACAGAAATATTAATGTGGCAGCCGGCGAGATGAGCCCGGTGTGCTGCTCTCTGCCTTTTCTGATGGAATAATTTTACACTTAACTCTATTTTCCCCTGTGTTTCTGTAGCTTGTGAAACAGCGTGCTGTTTAAAAACTGACATGAGGCTATTCTGCAGTAAGTTTAGAAAGCGCTCTTTTCACTGAGCAGGTATTGTGTACCAGGCAGCCCGAAACCACTTTTTACCTGCGACCCTGTGAGGTCAGGAATGTCTTCCCCACTTCTCACCAAGGAACCAGCGGCTCAGAGAACTTGTACGGCTTCCTTAGGGCCACACAGCCTGTAAAAGACACCGTGGGCTTCCCCAGACTTCTTCCGTATGACAGTCTTCAGTTCCTACCTTTGTAGTTTGCAGACGGGGTCATCTTACTCCTGCTGATTGGACAACTTGAAGGCTTCTTCCTGCACTTAAAGGAATTCTACCTCACTCCCAACTCTCCTGCGGAAATGGTAAGTTTTCCAAAGATTTTTCTTGATGGTCTACCTCTGGGTGAACAGATATACAGAACTGACATGACCAGTCTGTTTATTCACTTCCAGGTGACGTGAAGGGTGTAGGGGAAGCTTGTTTGTCTATATATCTGCCTGTCCATCCATCCATCCACCCATCCACCCACCCACCCACACACCCACCCGTCTATCCATCCACCCACCCACCCACCCAACAAACCAACCATCCATCCATCCATCCATCCATCCATCCATCCTTCCATCCATACATCCATCCACCCACCCACCCACCCACCCACCCATCCATCCATCCATCCATCCATCCACCCACCCACCCACCCACCTATCCATCCATCCACCCACCCACCCACCTATCCATCCATCCATCCATCCATCCATCCATCCATCCATCCACCCACCCACCCACCCACCCACCCACCTATCCATCCATCCATCCATCCATCCACCCACCCACCCACACACCCCCACCCATCTATCCATCCACCCACCCACCCAACCAACCAAACAACCAACCAACCAACCAACCAACCAACCAACCAACCATTCATTCATCCATTCATCCATCCATCCATCCATCCATCCATCCTTCTATCCATACATCCATCCATCCTTCCATCCATACATCCATCCACCCACCCATCCATCCATCCATCCACCCATCCATCCATCCATCCACCCACCCACCTACCCATCTGTCCACCCATCTACCCATGCATCCATCCATCCACCCCCCCACCCACCCACTCATCCATCCATCCCACCCACCCACCCACTCATCCATCCATCCCACCCACCCACCCACTCATCCATCTATCTATCCGTCCATCCATCATCTACCTATCTATCTATCCCCGTCTACCTATTATCCACCTACCCATCCACCTATTAGCCCTTCTGTTCACCTACCAAGCCACCCACCATCTATGCACACATCCATTTAACTGCCCACCTATCCATCCACCTACCTGCCTGTCCATGCACCTATCTTCCTGTTTATTCATCTACCCAGTCCATCCATCCATCCATCCACCCACCCACCTGCCTGCCTGTCTACCCACCCATAGGAAGTTGATCTATATGTCTGTCTGACCATCCATACATTCATCCATCCACTTGCCTACTGTCCATTTACCTGCTTGTCGTTTCATGCATCCATCTGTCTGTCCTTCAGTCCATCTTTCTGTTCTGTTTATTGATCCACCCAATCTACCCATACACCTGCCTGCCCATCCACCCACCTGCTCACCCACCCATCCTCTACCCACACGTCTGTTCCCTCATTCCCTGAGGGCCTGTTTAGTGCCAGGCCCTGAGCTGTATGGGATGTTAAGATGATCCAGCACAGCTCCTGCTTTCAGGGACCTCTCAGTCTATGCCCACTGTTCTCCTGGTGACATGTGGTCTTGCAGGGCCACAGCAAAATGTGTTGGTTCAGATGCCTGGGTCAGAGGAGGGACCTGGAACAATGAGGGGTTAGAATAATCTCAAGAAGTCAAGAAGGGCATTGCATCAGAGGCGAGTTGGGAGGTTGGTTAGGGGTTGGTTTGCACAGTTACCGAGGAAGGGCTCGCAGAGGGGAGGGAATAGCATCAACAAAGGCTCAGAGTGGGGCAAGAACAGGAATGGGTCAGGGAGGTGTCAGTGCTTCACTCTGGCTAGAGGGGCTGGAAGGGTGGGGCCTGACCTGGGGGGGCTCAGCAGTTCCCACGTGGACCCTAGAGGCTGGTGGACTGGCTGGGAGCTGGCTGCCTGCATCCAGGCACGAGGGCTGTGGCTTGACCTGAGGAAGAGGGACGGAGAGAGTGATGGAGGTGAGGTGGGAGGGCAGGTGAGCCTGCGAAGATGCAGCTCCCGCCGCCTCTTCCCCAGGTACAGCCTTCAGTGCCCACTGGCTAGTCCTGCCTCCGCCCCCACCAGGCCCCTGTTGTGTGTGCTGCCACTTCCTCGAGCTCCCTGGGCTCTCACACCTCTGGGCTTTGGCACAGGCTGCTCCCCTGTCAGGAGTGCCCTTCCTACCCGGTAGGCCTGGCCCATGAGAAGGGATTTTACTACTTTCCAAATAAGGAAACAGAGGTCCACGGGGGGCCAAGGCTTACCCTGGGTCACTACCAGGCAAGAGGCCTGGGTCTTGTGCTTTTCACCACCAGCTCCCTGCCTGCCTGGACCTCAGGTTTTCTGTCTCTGAAAATGGGCTGACAATGCCTGCCCCCCACTCAGGCCACACAGGTAGTAAGAAAGAGTTTGGAGAACCATCGAGGAGAAAGCACTGAGGGACGTGTGGTCCCTAGTGTCCCCAGCCTTGCCTCTCACAGGAGGTGACATTGGAGGCGTGCATCCCAGTGGACGGGCTGGAGTGTTGGTGGCTGGTGGCACGCCCAGGATCCTGGGCAGCCAGCTTATCTCCATCCATGCCGGGGTTCCCGTGGCCCGGGGCAGGAGGGCCTCTTTACCTCTCTGCAGCAGTAGCTTTTTCTGAAGAGATGAAGACGAGGCAGGGCCACATGCCCAGTCCCAGGGCCAGCCTTTGGGGCTGTTTCTGAGAGAGACAAAGGCTTCCATCCCTTTCATATGCCCAGGGTGTCCCTGGCACTGGATCAGGCCTCTTGGCCTATCTGGGGCCCAGTAGCAGGTGAGGTCCCCCCTGGGCCCCTACCAGACTCCTCCTCCACCTAGACCCTTCTTCTGGGTCCCCTCCCCTCAACCCTTCCTGGACACCCACCCCATGCCTCTCCCCTGCTTTAAGTGGACCACCCAACTGCCAAGCCCCATCTGCCTCCCCAGCCACGTCCCCTCCTCCCTTCCTGCCGACTCCCAGCTACAGCCACATGACCTCTGGCCCGCTTCCAGCTCTCCAGGGCCTGGTCCTCCCCCATTCCCTCGCATCCACACAGGCTGTGCTCTCAGCCCAGCCTACCCCGCCTTTGCTTCCCACCTGCTTCCCCGGGCGGGCGGCCAGCTCTGCCCACCTTCTCAGCTCCTCTGCAGTCCCTCAGTGCTCTGTGGGGCCCTGAACCACAGTCCACACTCCCTTGGGGTTAGCTCCCTGCACTTTGCCTCTCCTGGCCCTCTCCCCCATCCTACCTCCATGCCCCTGTGAGGGCGGGGCAGGGTTGCATCTCCATTTTACAGAGAGGAGCCCAGAGCCCGAGAGGCTTACCCAGGACCACCCAGCTGCTCAGTGGCAGCCTCATGCCAGGACAGCCTACCGCCCGCAGCCTGCCGTGTCCCTCGCCCCAGCGGGGATGCATCTTGAGTGGGTGTGATCTCCATCTTCCCTGGAAGCCAAGTGCTCTGGACTTGGTTCCCAAGAGCTGGATGCTGGGTCAGAGCAGCGAGGCCGGGGCAGTCAGTGTCTACGGTCCTGGTGGTCGTGGCAGGCAGAGTGGCCGCTGCTTCCTAGGTTCTTCCATTCGGAGGAGCCGCATCGGCCAGCCGTTGCCACAGACGTGCTGCTTAACAAACCACCCGAAAACCTAGGGGCTGAAAAACACGCTCGTGTCTTCCCACAGACCGGCAGGTCGACTGAGTTTAGCTGCTGGAGGCTCAGTTAGACTTTGTCACTCCTCCGAGGACTGGATGGGGATCAGGCTGCCGTGGCTGGGTGGCTCGGCTCTGTGCCACAGCCTGCCATGTTCCTCCTGGGACCAGCAGCTGGCCCAGGCACGCTTTCCTCCTGGCAATGGCAGACACACGAGAGACCAGACAGAAGGCATGAGGCCCTGGCTTGGAATGGGCAGGCTGCCACTTCCATTGGAGCAGGCCCTGTGGCCTTGGCAGTGATGTGGGACAGCCCTGCTAAAGTGTGTGGGCGCAGAATTGGGCCGATGGTGGGATCTCCCGCAGGCAGTGTGGACAAATGTGCTAGTAAGTCCTCATGTTGGGTCTTGGAGTTAGGAACTCTTCCCATCCCCATTTCCACAGAGGAAACAGTTCAGAGAGGCACAGAAGCCTGGCCCAGAGCACACAGTGAGTTAGGGACCTCCCTGTTTCCCTCCTGTGGAGCCAGCATGAGCCCCTGGGAGATGGAGGGTGCCAGGGATCGGTGGGGTTGAAGCCAAGGCTGAGACTGGGTTCTCAGCCTGCCTCGGGAAGGCAAGGCACTGAAATGTGAGTGGTGAGGAGAGAAGGTGGAGGAAGGAGGCAGGTGGGACCACCTGTGGGCTGAGGGCCTGGGGCTTGGAACCCAGCTCGGAGCCGCTCTGGGGTGCCCCTGGGCTGCAGGGCCTCTGCTCAATCTGTTGCACCATCCAAGCCCCAGTTACAAGATGGGAACAAACGTGCAGACTTCCATGTTGCTGTGTGCAGCCGCTTTGCTGAATCCACTGATTTTAGAACCTACTTCTGAATATGAGTCAGATTAGATGTGGGGGAAGAGCAGCAGCCTCTTAGCTCAGACCCCAAGAATGAATTTTTACAGCATGTTGTGGGCAATCTCTGCTGCAGGAATGTGTAATCGAAGTGCTGAGAGGTCGTCAGCTGCGGAGGGCGGGAACACAGCCCTTGCTGAAGGTGGGCCCCTGTGGAGCTTTTATCTTGGCAGAGCAGCCTCCTGAAATTGGATTTCTCATTCTCAGACCCTCTCTGCGGATGGTGTTTATGTGAGATAGTCATTCGTTATGGGCACGGAAGTTAAGGACGGGGGGAGAGAGGATCATTTGCTCCCAGAAATCAAATCCCTGGAGCCAGGAATCCTTGGCATCCTTCCACATTAAATTATTCTTCCCCAGGAGGATTTGCACGCATCTTCCCGGGTTGTAACCTTCTCTCGGCTCCGTGGAAGGTGGTAGTTTTATCTTCATCTCAAACCGCACATGGAAGAAAAATCTCTGGACAGAGCATCGTGAGATAGCCCTGCAGTCAGGGTCGGCTCTTCTGGCAGATGATCTTTTGTTCGGATTCAGTGTCATTGAGGAGGAGTGTGACAAACAGAAGCAGATGTCATAATTTTTAGTGTTGATAGCCGCTCCCAAAGCATAAGCTCCATGAGGGCAGGGGGTCTGGTCTGTTTTGGGCACTAGTTGCATGGCTAGTACATAGTAGATGACAAGTATTTTTTAAATAAGTGAATGAACAAAGTTATTCGAAAACATTGGTCCCAGGAGGTGCTCTGTGACAAATGGGTTCTATGAATAAATAACTTGGGGAAACATGTCTAGTCTTGAAGGTTCATGAGACCCACTAACACGTTCAAGGTTCTGATAAGTCCTGCAGTGAAGGACTTCCATATTATTTTATTTAATCCATCAGTTTCTAAAAATGTTTGGCCACAGATATCCCGTTTCCTGTCCATCCTAGATCACAGTTTGGGAGATTCTGACTCACTGAGTATATCAAAGGCGGGGCTTTGAGGCAGGAGAGCACAGTGTGGAATCTAGAACCTCAGGTTCCTCAGGGTCTTGTTCTCCCTCCGACCTTTACTCTCCATGTAACTGCAAATAATATTCATAACAAGAATGTGAGCAATAGCAACAATTGCAACCCTAGTTTCCCAGAATATTCCAGGCTAGGAGGAAGAACTGGGGACACAGTGATGGGAACTTCCGGTGATGCTCTGGTCTGTCCACTCAGAGCTTCCCGTCCATCTTGGTCTGGACAGCCTCAGAGCTTCACCCCGCATTGGCACCTGCAGCGTGCTGCAGCATTGGCTCCGTGTGATAGCCTTTGTTTCACTCTGTCTCCCAGGCTGGAGTGTGATGGTGCAATCTCGGCTCACTGCAACCTCCACCTCCTGGGTTCAAGCAATTCTCCAGCCTCAGCCTCCCAAGTAGCTGGGATTATAGGCATGTGCCACCACACCCAGCTAATTTTTGTATTTTTTAGTAGAGACAAGGTTTCACCATGTTGGTCAGGCTAGTCTTGAACTCCTGACCTCAGGTGATCTGCCCACTTTGGCCTCTCAAAGTGCTGGGATTACAGGAATGAGCCAACGTGCCTGGCCCATTTCTCCTTGTTGGCTGACTATAGGGGAGCGGCCTTGCTGCTGCTGCTGGGCACCCTGCCCATACACTCCTTTCCATCTGGGACCTGCCCTCCATCTTCGTGTCCCCAAGTGGAGAAGGACTCTGCTAACCCACTTCCGGCTCCTGTGCCTTCATCATCCTCCCCTTCAAATCTTGCTTTGTGGCTTCAATTCTGTGTCCGTCATCACATTGAACGCACATGGCAGCCTTGGAGAGGCAGGCAGACAGATGCATCATCCGCATGACACAGATGAGGCAGCTGAGGCCCAGCCAGGATGTGTGACTTGTCTGATGTCAGACACTTAGTGGCAGGGGTGGGGGTGGCAGTGCACAGATATCCAAGCTAGATCCCAAGAGTCCTCTTGCTCGGGCCCTCCAGGAGATGGCTGAGGGTGGCCTGGGCCAGGCTGGCATTCTGGATGAGTCTTGCCTGGCCTTGCTCATCCAACGCTCAGCCAACCTGGCTTCTTGGCCCCTGGCTGGGTTGTCATGGGAACTGCCCTGCCCTGGTGGGACTGCTGTGGCCAGGCAGATAGGGAGGGAACGGGACCAGGCACGGCTGACCCGTGGGCTGGGATGTCCAGCCCCTCTAGTGTATCTACTGGTGGCTAAGGCAGAAGGGAGGACCTGTTTGAGGTCACGGTGAACCAGGAGTTCGTCCCTCTTCACCCACACCAGGCTGCTGCCCTAAGGCAAATGGCTGGGACCTACTCTGGTTGTAGATGAGGCCCAAGGGAGAAGCTAGAATGGGAAGGGAGGGGACCCACTGCGGGAGGGCCGGCAGTGCTCCTGCGCTCTCACCATATCCTACAGCAAGGCACAGGGGAACTGTGGTAAGCCCACTTTGCAGATGAGCAAAAGGAGGCCCCAGGCAGGGACCAAACTGAGCAATGAACCCCTGGGGGACCTGACTGATGCTCAGGCGCCCTCTACCTCTAAAGGGGGCCATCTCTGAGACTGCACCCCAGGCAAGGGGTGGCGGAAAGGACAGCCAGCTGGGTGGGGACCACTCCAGTCTCCAGTCTGCTTCCCGTGGGCAGACTGGTTTGAGCACTTTCTGTCTCATGAGCTCCAGTGAGCCCCTTGGTTCCTCCGAGCCTCGATCTCTTCACTGTGCTTTGCCCTGGGAAACAGCTGTTCTCAAAGGGGATCTGCCACCCCAGGCTCTTGCTCCTTTCCCTGGGTAGTTCTCCCTGCCTGGCAGGACTCACAACCAGGCATCACCTCGACCAGGACCCTGATCCCTACTGGGTATCCTCTTTGGTGATTGTCTTTTTCAATGGCAGTGGCCCCTGGATGCATGTGTGTTCCCAGGTGGTATAGCACCTGCTCAGAGTGGGGCCTGTGAGTGGCTGAGGAATGAGGCATGGATTGTTTGTGTGACGGAGTGAGCTCCCCATCCTTGGGGGCTGTGGGGAGTTTGGGCTCATGATGGACATCGTAGACAATAGGAAGGGCTTGGCACTTGGGACCCAGGGCCTGGCCTGGGGCTGCTGCTTGTGCCCACATCTGACAGGGCCTTGTCATCATAGCTTCACAACGTCACCCTGGCGCTGGAGCTGCTGAAGGATGAGGGCCTGCTCAGCTGTCCCGTCAGCCCTGAAGGTGAGTGCATGGCAGATGCCCACATGGTGGCCGGCCCTGGGTGGCCGCCTCGTGCGAGAGCCACAGAACGGGGTGCAGGGCGTTGGGGGATGAGCACGCGTTGGCAGAGTCCTCTTGCCTGGCAGGGGTGGAGAATGGGTGCTTGCCAAGGTTTCCTGGGAGGGGGTACTGCAGCCCCAGGGGAGGAGGTCCTGGCGTGGGGGAGACCAAGGTCTCTGGGGACAGGCTGTCCAGAGAAGCCAGACCTTGAGGAGTTGCTGTGTTGGAGGCACCACAGGAAGGTTCAAGGGAGGACTGGCCAGGAGGAGGAGGCAGGTCACGCAGCGGGCATGGGACTCAGGCCTGGGGTGACCAACTGTCCTGGTTTCCAGGGATTCTCCTGGTGTTAGTACTGAAATCCTGAATGCCAGGAAACCCCTCAGTGCAGGGCACACCGGGATGGTCGGTCACTGCCACCCAGGCCTGACCAGCTGCCCTGCCCTCCTTTGGTCCACAGACATCGTGAACAAGGATGCCAAGAGCACACTGCGGGTGCTCTATGGCCTGTTCTGCAAGCACACCCAGAAAGCACACAGGGACAGTACGCCCCGTGGAGCCCCGAATTGACCCTCACTGCCCCCAAAGCCCAGAGCCTGCCTATCAGCTCGGCTGGAGGGCCCGAGGCCGCAGGGGGTCCTCCCACGGTCCCACTGTTTCCTGTGCATTCGTGACCCGCTTCCCTCCCACCCTGTCTCCTGTCTCCATCATCAGATGATCTCTGAACCCCCTTGTGTGGATCATTTTGAGCTGCCTGGCCTTGCTCAGTTTATTTTAATAAAAGTATTTCTGGGAGGGATTCTGGGAACTTGCCAGGGCCCTGTGGAGGGCCCTTAAACCCACAGCCTCCCTCCCGTGGGGTGAGTGTGGGTCACATCAGCCTCTGGGCCCAGGCTAGTGACAGCCCAGAGAGGTGGCATCACTCGGGGCTGGAGGCTCACAGGGACAGGGCCCACAGCCCCAGACCCTAACCTTTCCAGCCCAGGTCCCCACACTGGCCTGCTTCTCACTTGGGATGATGGGCCCCAGAGTCACCCTCCAAGGCAGGAGCTGGCATGGTTCCATAGCCACGCTCCCACCCACCAGGAGAAGTGGATTCAGTGACTGTTAAAGCAGCACAGGCCGGGCTGAGCCCTGCAGCTGCTCTCATGGGTTTTGCCCAAAAGTCACAAAGAAACGATCTTCGCGGTTGGTTGGTGGGTTCAGGTTGTCTCCAGTCTATCCTCGGGAGCTGTGGTTTCCCACTCGTTCCAGTGAGACTTGGCGTTTTCTGCACATAAGAGTTGCGTGGGAGAATTGCACATAGTCGGTCCAGGGCTTCCAGAGTGGGGCTGAGCTGATGGCTGATGGGAGCAGGGGAGGAGGCTGGCGGGGAGGGCTGAGGCTGGCGGGGAGGGGTGAGATTGGTGGGGAGGGCTGGGACTGGAGGGGAGGGGTGAGGCTGGTGGGGAGGGGTGGGCTGGTGGGGAGGGGTGAGGCTGCCAGGGAGGGGTGAGGCTGGCAGGGGGGCTGAGGCTGGTGGAGAGGAGTGAGGTTGGTGGGGAGGGGTGGTACTGGCAGGGAGGGGTGAGGCTGGTGGGGAGGGCAACCACTGCCCCAGGCTGCTGCTCCTCCTTAGACCCTGAAGAGGCCTTTGGGTCTGGGGTTTTCACAGTTTGACAGCTGTGGCCTTGGGGAGGGGCTTTAGAGGGGGGTTAGGGGATAGGTCATCACTGACACCCACAGGGGGCGCCTGGGCAGATGTCCTTCGGGAGAGCAAGATGGGAGCCAGGGACGTGGCACCAGGTCAGCCCTGAGAGCTGGTGTCTGGGTGTGAGGAGGCCTTGAAGGGTCTTCCCTTCACTTAGCCTCCCATCTGCCTGCCCCTCTCAGCTCCCAGTTCACAGGGCAAACCCAAGCCCATAAGCGGGTTCCATGCGAGCACTCAGATGCACCCCTCTTCATGGATACCCACCCTACCCCAGCTGCCTCTGGGCAATGTGCATCCTCCCACACCAGGTACCTGAAGCCCAGCTCCTTCCACCTGCTCAGGTGCCCCCTCCATTGAGATGCCCCCTCCAGCGCCTCAGGTCCTCTCCTTGAGCTTCTGGGGACACAGGCTCAACCTCTTTCAGCTGGCTTCATCCCGAAAGCCTGAAATCCAGCCCCACTTCTTGGGGTCTTTGCGTCCTCACTTGCTCGGGCCCCACTCACTGCAGGCTGGCTCTGCCTGGCTGTTCCACATCCTTACTCTTGTTCTATTTGACAGCAATTAAAAAAAAAATGTGACTTATTTAATTTCTGTAGCTTTATTGAGGAATAACTTCCCAGTTTGAAGTGTACAATTTGATGAGTTTTGACAAATGCATGCAGTCAACGTAACCACCACCATCGTTATCCAGACATGGGACATTCCCATCACCATGCAACTTTCTGCACCTGTCTGCAGCCAATCCCCTTCTCCCAGCCCCTGGCCCTGGGGACCACTCATCTGCTTTCTGTCACCATCATTTAGCCTTGTCTAGAATTTCTTATAAACTGTATCCTATGGTATGTTGCTTTTTGTGTCTGATTTCTTTCACTTAGCGTAATGCTATTGAGAGTATCTTCATTGTTTGTTTTATCAACCACCCATGTCCTTAGTACAGCACCATTATATGGGTACACAGCAATTTGTGTATGCATTTGCCAGTTGATGGCCCTTTGGGGTTCTTTTGGGGTTTTAATTTTTTTTTTTTTTTTTTTTTTTGAGACGGAGTCTCGCTCTGTCGCCCAGGCTGGAGTGCAGTGGCCGGATCTCAGCTCATTGCAAGCTCTGCCTCCCGGGTTCGGGCCATTCTCCTGTCTCAGCCTCCTGAGTAGCTGGGACTACAGGCGCCCGCCACCTCGCCCGGCTAGTTTTTTGTATTTTTTAGTAGAGACGGGGTTTCACCGTGTTAGCCAGGATGGTCTCGATCTCCTGACCTAGTGATCCGCCCGTCTCGGCCTCCCAAAGTGCTGGGATTACAGGCTTGAGCCACCGCGCCCGGCCGGGTTTTTAATTTTTATGAGTGGCATTGGTATTCATGTTTAAGTCTTGGCGTGGGACCTATGCTTTCATTTTTCCTGAGTAAGTACCTAAGACTGATGTGGCTGGGTCATATTAGTGTATATTTTACTGTATAAGAAACTGCCAACTAGGCTGAGTGGGGTGGTGCATGTCTATAATCCCAGCACTTTGGGAGGCTGAGGTGGGCAGATCACCTGAGGTCAGGAGTTCAAGACCCGCCTGGCCAACATGGTGAAACGCCATCTCTACTAAAAATACAAAAATTAGCCAGATGTGGTGCACACCTGTAATCCCAGCTACTCGGGAGGCTGAGGCAGATAAAAACTCTTGAACCTGTGAGGTGAAGTTGCAATGAGCCGAGATAGCACCACTGCACTCAAGCCTGGGCAACAGAGCAAGACTGCTTCAAAAAAAAAAAAAAAAAAAAAAAAAAAAAAGACTGCCAACTGTTTTCCAAAGTAAATGTACCATTCACAGCAATGTATGAGATGTTCTAGTTACTCCACATCCTCGCCAACACTTGGTACTGTCCATCTTTTCCATTTTAGCCATTCTGGAGGGTACAATGGTATCACATTGTAGTTTTAAATTTATTTCCCTAATGACTAATAGTACTGAGTATGTGTGTTAGTCAGCTTGGGCTGAAGAATACCATAGAGATGTATTCCTCACAGTTCTGAAGGCTGGTAAGTTCAAGATCAAGGTGCTGGCAGATTTGGCTCCTGGTGAGGCTCTCTTCCTGGCACACAGATGACTTCCTTCTCTCCGTCCTTACAAGGTCAAGGGAAGAGAGAGAGAGAGAGAGAGAGAAGGGGAGAGAGAAGAGAACAAGAGCATCAGAGTGCTCTGGTGTTTCTTCCTCTTATAAGAAAATGAATCCCATCATGAGGCTCCGTCCTCGTGACCTGATCTGACCCTAATCACCTCCCAGAGGCCCCACCTGCAAATACTACTACACTGGGAGTTAGAGGTTCAACATGTAAATTTTGGGGGTACACAGACATTTAGTCCATAACAACGTCTTTTCATGTATGTTTCCATCTGTATACCTTTGGTAAAGTGTCTGTTCAAATCATTTGCCTTTTTTTTTAATCTAGAAGTTTTATAATTTGAGCTCCTATATTTAGGTCTATGATCCATCTTGAGTTAATCTTTGTATATGGGGTGAGGTAATAGGTCATTTTTAAAATTTTCTTTTCTTGCCTGTGTATGTGTATACATATATACATATATGTGTATATATATAAATGCATAATTGTTCCAGTACTATTCATGTAAAGATTTTCCTTTCCCCATCATATCACCTTGGCACTTTTGTAGAAAATCAATTTGCCATATATATTTAGGTCAATTTCTGGACTCTCTATTATGTGTTATTCTGGTCTGTTGATCTACACAATCTACATCTTTATGTGGATATGTGTATTTTTATGCCAATACTATAGTGTCGTGATTACTGGAGGTTTATAACAAGTCTTGAAAGCAGGTAGTATAAGTCCTCCAATTTTTTTTTTTTTTTTTGAGATGGAATTTCACTCAATCCAGGTGGATCACTTGAGGTCAGAAGTTCGAGACCAGCCTGGCCAACATGGTGAAACTATGTCTCCACTAAAAATACAAAAATAAGTCCTCCAATTTTGTTCATTTCAAAAATTATTTTGGTTCTTCTAGGTCTTTTTAATTCTTTTGGTTTCTACATAAAATTTAGAGTAAGTTTGTCATTTTCTGCCCAAAAGCCTGCTGAAATTTTGACTGGAATTGTGTTCTTTAGATCAAATTGGGGAAAACTGGCATCTTAAATATATTGGGGAGCTAAGATCATTGATTTGAGAACATTCTTCTTTTATATAAACATTTAATGCTGGATTTTTTTTTCTAAGAACAGCTTTAGCTGCATCCCACAAATACTAATATGTTGTGTTTTCACCTTCATGAAGTTCAGAATATCTTGTAATTTCAAATGTGACTTCCTCTTTCACTCATGGGTTATTTAGAAGTGTATAATTTCCAAATATTTGGGGATTTTTTTTCCAGCTATCTTTTGGCACTGGGTTTTGTTGTGGTCAGAGAACATACTTTGTATGATTTAAATCATTTAAAATGCATTATGACTTGTTTTATGTACTAGATTATGGTCTATCTTGGTAAATATTCTGTATACACTTGAAAAAGAATGTGTGCTCTGCTGCTGTTGGACAAAATGTTTCATAAATGTCAGTTAGTTGGTTGATTATGTTCTTCAGATCTTTTATATCCTTACTAATTTTCTCTCTACTGCTTCTATCAATTACTAAGAGTGAAGTGTTAAAATCTTCAACTGTAACTGTATATTTCTCTATTTCCCCTTTCAATGCTATCAATTTTTGTTTCATAACTCATATAAGATTATAGTGTCCTTTTGTCTCCTTTATCCCTTGTAATATCTCTTACTCTGAAATCTGCTTTGTCTGATATTAATATAGCCACTCAATCTGTTAGTATTAGCATGGTGTATCTTTTTCTATACTTTTAAACCGAGTCTATTTAAGGTAGGTTTCTTATAGACACAAATAACTGTGTCTTTTTATACAAAACCTCTGCCTTTTAATTAGAGGGTTTAGTCCACTTACATTTTTTATTGTGGCAAAATATACCTAGCATAAAGTTAACCATTTTAGTCATTTTAAGTGTACAATTCAGTGGCATTAAGTACATTCATACTGTTGTGCAACCATCACCTCCATCCATCTCCAGAACTTTTCCTTTTTTTTTTCCCTTGCAGTTCTGATTGAACCCATTTTATTTTTATTTATTTATTTATTATACTTTAAGTTCTAGGGCACATGTGCACAACGTGCAGGTTTGTTACATATGTATACGTGTGCCATGTTGGTGTGCTGCACCCATCAACTCGTCAGCACCCATCAACTCGTCATTTACATCAGGTATAACTCCCAATGGCATCCCTCCCCCATACCCCTCCCCACAATAGGCCCTGGTGTGTGATGTTCCCCTTCCTGTGTCCAAGTGATCTCATTGTTCAATTCCCACCTATGAGTGAGAACATGCGGTGTTTGGTTTTCTGTTTTTGTGATAGTTTGCTGAGAATGATGGTTTCCAGCTATTTCCATGTCCCTACAAAGGACACGAACTCATCCTTTTTTATGACTACATAGTATTCCACAGTGTATATGTGCCACATTTTCTTAATCCAGTCTGTCACTGACAGATATTTGGGTTGATTCCAAGTCTTTGCTATTGTGAATAGTGCCGCAATAAACATACGTGTGCATGTGTCTTTATAGCAGCATGATTTATAATCCTTTGGGTATATACCCAGTAATGGGATGGCTGGGTCATGTGGTATTTCTAGTTCTAGATCCTTGAGGAATCGCCATACTGTTTTCCACGCTGGTTGAACTAGTTTACAATCCCACCAACAGTGTAAAAGTGTTCCTATTTCTCTACATCCTCTCCAGCACCTGTTATTTCCTGACTTTTTAATGATTGCCGTTCTAACTGGTGTGAGATGGTATCTCACCGTGGTTTTGATTTGCATTTCTCTGATGGCCAGTGATGATGAGCATTTTTTCATGTGTCTGTTGGCTGTATGAATGTCTTCTTTTGAGAAATGTCTGTTCATATCCTTTGCCCACTTTTTGATGGGGTTGTTTTTTTCTTGTAAATTTGTTTGAGTTCTTTATAGGTTCATCTCCAGAACTTTTTCATCAACCCAAACTGAGACTCTGCACCCAGGAAATACTAACTCTCCGTTCTCCCCTCCCTCAGTCCATGGTAACCACTATTCTACTTTCTGTCTCTGTGAATTTGACTATTCAAGGTACCTCTAGTCCTATTTACATTTAATGGAATTATTAATGCCATCTTGCTATTTGCCTTGTTCATATGTTTTTCTTATTTCTTTTGGATTGAGAACTTTTTAGCTATGTGAATTTATTTTCATTATTGGCTTACCAGCTGTATTTCTTTATTTTCTTTTCCTAGTGGTTGCTCTAGACTTTATATACACATCTGCATTCATGTCCTGTGGTTGCTATAACGAATTACCACAAACTTTTTGGCTTAAAACAGTAGAAATTTATTCTCCCACAATTCTGGAAGCCAGATGTCTGAAATTAAGGTGTTGGAAGGTCCACATTCCCTCTGGAGGCTCTAGAGAGAAAGCTGTTCCTTGCATCTTCAAGCTTCTGGTGGCTACCAGCATCTCTGGGCTTGTGGGTGCATCGCTTTAATATCTACCTCCACAGTCACTTTGCTTCTTTCTCCTTTTTCTGTCTATCCCTCCTCTGTGTGTCTCTTATAAGGGCACTTGTCATGGGATTTAGGACCCACCCAGATAATCCACGATTATCTAATCTCAAGATCATTAATTTAATTATATCTGCAAAAACCTTTTTTCCAAAGAAGCTAACATTCACAGGTTCTGGGCATTAGCATGTGGACAAATCTTTTTGGAGGCCACCTTTTAATCTATTATAACATCTTAACTTATTACAGTCTACCTTTAAGTAATATTACTTCCACTTCACTCTTCTGTGTCCTATTATCACGTGTCTCATTTCTGTAGAATAAATTTCACAATATATTACTTTTGCTTAAAAATGTCAATTGTCTCCTTTTGAGATACAGTCTCTCTCTGTCACCCAGACTGCAGTACTCACTGCAGCCTCAACCTCCCAGGCTCAATTGATCCTCCCACTTCAGCCTCCTGAGTTACTAGGGCTACAGGCATGCACCACCACACTTGGCTAACTTTTTTGGGTGTTTTGTTTTGTTTTGTTTTGTTTAGAGATGGGGTCTCCTATGTTGTCCAGGCTGGTCTCCAACTCCTGGCCTCAAGTGATCCATTTGCGTTGGCCTCCCAGTGTGCTGGGATTACAGGCATGAGCCATGGTATCCAACCACATCGATTGCCTTTTAAATAGTTTTTTTTTTAATTAGAAGAAAGTCTTTTATATTTACCCACATACTTATTGTTCCTGATGCTCACTGTTTCGTTTTCCATTTGGTATTATTTTCTTCCTGCCTAAAAGACTTTCTTGATCATTTTGTGTAGTGTTGGTTATATGTTAGTGAGCTTGTGTACCTACAGAAATAAATTCAGTATTGGTCCTTCCCACTCCAAACAGCTTTCCTGGTGATGCCTTCTGCTTCTAAAATTCCTGTCCCTCCTCCCTAAGGGTCACTCTCCAGTCTCCACTGCAGCGCTAGCCCTGAGCTCCAGACCCACATTTCTTTCTTTTTTTTTTTTTATTTTTTGTGTGTGGTAAAATACACATAACACAAAATGTACCATCTTACCATTTTTAAGCATATTCAGCAGTATTAAGTACATTCCTATTATTATGCAACTGTCACCACCCTCCATCCACAAGACTCTTTTCATCTTGCAAAACTGAAACTCTGCATCCATTAAATAATAACTACCCCTATCCTCCTCCCCTAGCCCCGGACAACCACTGTTCTACTTTCTGACCTAATCCACATTTTGAACTTCCCAGGGCATAGCTCTGCCTGGGGTACCCACCCCAAGCTCACCACATCCAAGTCAGAACTTGCCCCGTTCCCTAATCCTCACTCTGGAACTTTCCAGCTGGCCTCCCTTTCTTGTCCCTCTGACTTCACTTCTGCACCAGCCGCCAGAGTGTTTTTGTCCTGGGAACCCAGTCTCACTACCATCCTGCTCCAACCTTCTCAGGTCCCAGCCTCCAGGCAGCTTCTGGACTCTGGGTGCTCTGGTGCTGCTGGCTTTGTGGTCCTCCTGCTCATTGTGTTCTGTCTCCTTCCCTGCCTCAACCTTTCCACACTGCTTCCAGTTATATCCCTGACATCTCTGTGATCTTTCCAAGTCTTTCTGATGCTGTTCTCTCTGCCCAAGATGCCCTCATCCCACCTGCACCAGGAACTTGTCATTCAGAAATGGAGTGGCAACATTATTTGAGACGAGAGTGGGGAAGAGTGTTCACCGTGGAACAAGGTGGATGCCTGGGGGCCCCAGGTGCCTGTGGGTGGGTGGAAGAAGTGGTTCCCACAAAGAAGACTGAGACGAGGCAGGAGCAGGGAGCCCTTTCCTCCCCTTGTTTCACTATCCATGGCCTTCGCTCTTTTTCTCTCTTCCTCCATCCCAAGAAATCCGACTCCAGTAGAAGTTGCAGCAGAAGTTGGAAGCAGGATAATTATAGCAAGCTGAACAGGAAGGCGTCCAGGGCCAGAGAAGGAGCTGGCAGCTTGGGCTGGGTGTGCAAACAGCTTCGAAGTGAAGGGAAATGCCTCGAAGGCTGGGGTGCCTCGGAGTTGAGCTGCTTCCCAAAATAATCCAGAGGGCAGCTGTCTTGGAGTCTGAAACTGGGTCTGGCCGCCTGAGCTGCAGGAAGCCCCAGGACTCACACCAGCTCCGCTCTGGGAACAGATGGAGCTAGGAATTTTTTTTTTTTTCTTTTTACCAAAGTCAGCTGGTAAGCGAACAGCTTGTCTAGAGAAAAGTGTGTTCCTGCCCCCATATCTTCTGGCAATGGATCAAAGCTGCCAAAACCATCCCAACCCCCATCCCTGCCCCACCAGCCTTCTTTCCTTGTAAGACTTGGGCAGTGGTGAGCAGAGGGGCATCATGGACCTAGAGACACATGGGGTCCCCACCCCCTGGGGGTGTGGCCCAGGGAATGTCCTGGGCCCCTAGGTCAGTGGGGGACTGGGCTGAGGGGCCTGGCTGGTAAGAAAGTAGATGATGATGTCCCAGAAATGATTCTTCCAAGAAGAGTCAGCCAGTGGAGCTGGGTTGGCCAACAATTGCATGAAGTCATTTATTTATCCACAAGCATTTCATATGGGTTTGTTTATTATTACCTAGAAAGGTGATGCATTAATACCTAGGTGGGTTTTTACAAATGTGCAAAATCACAGTGCACACATCATTTGTAAGAGAACTCCACCTACTGTGTGCAGGCCCAGGGCACAGAGCTGGGTATAAAAAAAGTGCTCAGACTGAGGCTCTATCCCAGGGGAGCTGTGGCCCAGGGTGGAAGGGGCTGGGTGGTGCAGTGCTTAGAGTGATGCTTGAGTTAGACCCTGGGGTATGAATCCTGGGCACATCCTCACCTCACTCTGTGACCCCAGGCAAATCACTTACCTCCCTAAGCCTCAGTTTCCTTCTATGTCAAATGGAGGCAAAAGGAATCTATTCTTTATAGGGCTATTAAAAAAGTTGAGTGTCTGGAGAGCTTGAAGTTTGCTGGACACATAACATTCAATAAATGTCAGATGACATCATCGGTGTCATCACCACCACTGTCACCATCATCACCATTACATCTCATTATCACCGTCATCATCCTCATCATCACCTCCACTGTCACCATCACCATCACATTGTCATCACCTCCATCATTATCATTGTCACTGTCATCACCATCACCACCAGTACACCACTGTCACCATTATCACCACCATTACACCGTCACCAACATAACCACTGCATCATCACTATCACTACCATCATCATTGTCACCATCACCATCATTGTCACCATCATCACTACTATTATCACTATCATCACCATCACATCATCATCATCATTATCATCATCACCATCACCATCACCATCACCATCACCATCACAGTCATCATCACTACAGGCACAAAAACAGTGCTGGAAGGCCCTTCTCCATAGGTCCGGGTGAGGATGCAGTGACATGAAGTACGTGAGGTTAGAGGCCTGGCACGTCTCTGGCACTCAGAGTTAGGCACTAAAAGGCCAGCTCATCAGGTGAGTCCTACCTGGATTTTGTGTCTCAGCTTCTAGGCTTTGCTTGTTGGAGACCCACAGCAGCACCTAGCCCTGGGTAAATACTTGTGGACTGACCCACTAACATGACCTCTTAACTCTCCTGGGTGAGTCAGATCTAGACCTGCTGCTTTAACTTGCAGCCCACCCAGCTGGCCACCCCAGCACCCCAGGATGCCAGTGTTCAAGCGGGGCTCAGCTCTGACTTGAGCCCATCTTCTCGGCCCCTGTGCTGGGCTGGTAGGCTCACCAGCTCAGCTGAAAACACAGGGGCAAATGGAGAACCTGTGGCTCCATGATGCCTCTCCTTTCCCCGGCTGTCTGGAATAAGAGGCAGGAGTGTGATATGGGAAGTCCTGGCTCCAGTCTTACTGGGCCCCTTAGCAGCTATGTAGTTTTGGACCGGTCCCTGCCCCTTTTGAGCCTGAGTTTCCTCATCTGTAAAATGGAACGATCCTGCCTGCTTAGTTCAACCTCCAGGATGGGAATCCATGTTAAGGATGAACTGCAATAATGGTGGGCAGGGTTTTGAAAAGTGCTATCAGCTAAACAATGGCCATGGCTAGCACTGACTGGGGTCTCTACCTTTCTTCAACAGCCATGGCCCAGATGGCCTGGCCACTCACCAAGCCCATCTCCTCTTCCTGCTGGGCACGCAGCTGGACTGCATGCCCCGCCTTATTTGCAATCCAGCGTGGTCATATAAATGAGTTCTAGTCAATAAAATGTGAATCAAGTGAAACACAACATTACTGAGCCTGGTCCTCAAACCCGGTCCCCTGCATGACCTGATACTCTGATACCCTGATGCTCTGGTGATGCCAACAAGCCTGGTGAGATTGGAAGCCATGTGCTGAGATGCTGGAGCCACAGACAGAGTCACCCTGGGAGGAGAGCTGCGTGCCAGTCAGGAACACTCATTCTGAACTGTATATGAGCAAGAAATATTTGAACTCCTACTCATTTGGTGTTTGTTACAGCAGCAGTGTACAAACACTATAGCACTTGACTAAAACAGCTGCATCAACTCTATTTAATCGTTCATTTTATTTCAATTAGATTTTTCCTTTCTAGGAGTTTTATTTGCTTCTTTTTCAAAATATCTTGGCCTTTTTGTAGTCTGTTCTTTATTCATATTATTCGTATTTTTGAACCCTTCCTTTAATTCTTTCTATGGATTATCTTTATGTTCTGTTCTGTGTCTGATGACGCTAATATCCAAACCTTTGCAGCTTCACTGTGCTGTCTGTTGTTTACCTTGATGCTTGCTCATGGTGCTTTTTCCCTTGTGGGTCTTTGTGGGTTTTGATTGTGGTCCTTTCAAATTAATTGTGGAGAATTCTTCAAGGCGTAGGCTGAAAATGGGAACCACCGGAGATTATTCATATCTGCTTCTGCCGGGTGTGTAGGGTCACTCCAATTTGCCTCTTTTATATGAAAATCCTAGCCTAAGGATTTGGGGTCCACACAGCTAGTGTAAAACCCATGTTACGGCTGTGGTTATGAGCCCTGGCTGAGCCCATCTGGCTGGTGGTTATGACTCTTTAGGGGAGGTTTTTATTCATTTTTTACTCATGTCCAAGATTGATATAGACCAGTATCCTTGCTTTCCCTTTCTTCAGCCCCTCCTTCCCCATCTTATTCCAATAGTGACAGCACAGTCCTTTGGGGGATACCAGCTTTATGTGGGGTTTCCTGATCGTTTTTCGAGACAGAGTCTCACTCTGTCGCCCAGGCTGGAGTGCAGTGGTGCGATCTCGGCTCACTGCAACTTCCACCTCCTGGGTTCAAGTGACTTTCCTGCCTCAGCCTCCTGAGTAGCTGGGACTACAGGCGCCCACCACCACGCCCAGCTAATTGCTGTGTTTTAGTAGAGATGAGTTTCACCATGTTGGTCAGGCTGGATTCGAACTCGACCTCAAGTGATCTGCCTACCTTGGCCTCCCAAAGTGCTGGGATTACAGGTGTGAGCCACTGCACCCCACCGGGTTTCCTGATTTCCCTTGCTGGGTGGGCCCTGGCTTTCCTCCCATGCCCAGGGCCATATGTGGTCATGACAAAGGAAGATCAGGTAACCAGGCGTGGCCGAGGTCCCCCAGGCAAAGCCAGCTTTGGCAGCTGCTCACCTCTTGGGATTTCACGTTCACTTGTACTTCTCTGGTACGTGTTTTCCTTGTTCTTGCTCAGTGTGGTGCATTTTAACACATACATTATAGATCTCTCTATATATGCACATATGAAATACATTCATATACATATATACCTATACATTATATTTTCCGTTGCTTTGCAGTGGGACTCTTGTTCAGCGATTAAGTCTGCCATACTGTGGAAAATAGAAGCATTCTCTGGTAGCATATAGTAGATTTTTAATAAGCAGCAAAAAGTATCTTTAAAATCCTCCCTCTCCATTTCGAGTCCCCACATGGAGGCATCTGCTCTTCCACCATCCTCCTCCATTCAGGAAAGCCTTCCCCGTGTCTAGCTCTGTCTCCCAGCCCAGCCCCGCCCCTGAACCAGCCAGACAGTGGGGGAGGGGTTGAATTTATCTATAGATAGTCTTCTCCATCACGTTGGTACAGTCAGCCTTCGATGTCTGCGGGTTCCACATCTTCAGATTCAACAACCTTGGATCAAGAATATACAGAAGAAAGGCAGGGCACGGTGGCTCATGCCTGTAATCCCAGCATTTGGGGAAGCCGAGGCAGGTGGATCACTTGAGGTCAGGAGTTTGAGACCAACCTGGCCAACATGGTGAAACCCTGTCTCTACTAAAAATACAAAAATTAGCTGGGTATGGTGCGGCATGCCTGTAATTCCAGCTACTCGGGAGGCTGAGGCAGGAGAATCACTTGAACTCAGGAGGCGGAGGTTGCAGCGAGCCAAGATCATGCCACTGCACTCCAGCCTGGTGACAGAATGAGACTCTGTCTCCACACACACAAAAAATAATAATACAAATTTAAAAATATAGTATACTGTTTACATAGCATTTACATTGTATCAGGATTATAAGTAATCTAGAGATGATGTATAAGTACACGGGAGGATGTGTGTAGGTTATATGCAAATACTAGGTCATTTTATATCAACGACTTGAGCATTTGTGGATTTTAGTATCCTCGGGGGGTCCTGGAACCAATCACCAGGATACTAAGGGACAACTGTATACACCAGCCAGAAAAGGCTTTGGTGCTTTCTTCTCAAGGACACAATTAGTGTGGGGTGTACTGGGAGATGAAATCTTCTGGAAGAGCTGGTCCTGACTCTGCTGGAGGGCAGAGCGGGCTGGGGTAGCTGTTCTGGAAGAAGGAAACAGCCTGAGCCCCAGGGGCTGAGGGAGGTAAGAAACAGGTGTGAGGGAGCCCACAGCCTAAGACGGAGACTCAGCTTCCCTGTGGGCTCACCTGCGGGAGGCAGAGGCCCCAGCTGACCCGGCGCAGCAGGCACGTTCTACATCAGCATCAGGCAGAGCGGATTTTTTTTTTTTTTTTTTTTTTTTTGACAGGGTCTTGCTCTGTTTTTCAGGCTGGAGTGCAGTGGTGAGAACATGGTTCACTGCAGCCTCAACCTCCTGGGCTCAAGCAATCCTCTCACCTCTGCCTCCCGAGTAGCTGGGACAACAGGCATATGCTACCATGCCCAGCTAATTTTTAAATTTTTTTAGAGGTGGGGATACACTATGTTGTCCAGGTTGGTCTCGAACCCCTGGCCTCAAGTGATCCTCCTGCCTCAGCTTCCTGAAGTGCTGGGACTACAGGTGTGAACTACTGTGCCTGGCCAGACAGAGCTTTCTAATGGGCAAGAATGGCATCCATGGCCTTAGAGGCAGTGAATCCCCATAGAGAGGGGTGTCAGCAGAGGGAGGAACCACCTTCTGGGGAGTCTGCACAGGGTTCCGGCCTCCAATGTGCAGGGGAGAATGGGGTGCTCCTAATGGGTTGGGTTCCGCACCCAGGGCCAGGTGCCTTGTTCAGGCCACCTTGGGCACAGACCCTATGCCCTGTCCTGTCTGCTCTGGCTGTCAAAATCTGGGCTGTGGTGGTCAGACAGGGCCCATCAGCTGATGTCCATTCACCATTTAGGAGCTCCTGGGGACAGGTAGGATGTCATTGGGACCAAGGGTAAGACCAGAGTCCCTGGGTCGCGTAGAAAGCGTCGGTCATACTATTCTCATGATGCCGCTCAAACCTAATCACACGTCTAACTCATCTGGGGGTACAGGCAGACTGAGAGGACAAGGCCTTTCCCCACTCACAGCTTGGGTCTCCCCCTTCCTTTTAGGGCAGGAGGCTGCGACCTTGAGATTCCAGGGCATCACCCTCCCAGTTCTGGGCTTCTCAGAAGCAACCGCCCCACCGACCACCCGCAACGCACACACATCTCTGGCCGTATTTCCCTGGGAGCAGCTGACAACAGGGTTCTGTGGTGCTGTGACAGTGGGCCAGGTGTGATGTGGTGATGGTTTCCGGAGCAAGGGGCAGGATCCCTAAAGAGCAGAGTGGACTTCCTAGGAGCTGGGGCAACCTCAGAGCTCCTCCCTCCCTCACACGGCAGCTTCCAAGGTACTGGGAGGGCCCCAGTCATGCATGTGCAGCGGCGTGGTCTCCTCCTGGGTTCAAGCGATTCTCCTGCCTCAGCCTCCTGAGTAGCTGGGATTACAGGCTCCCGCCGCCACACCTGGCTAATTTTTGTATTTTTAGTGGAGATGGGGTTTCACCATTTTGGCTAGGCTGGGCTTGAATTCCTGACCTCAGGTGATCCGCCTGCCTCGGCCTCCCAAAGTGCTGGGATTACAGGTGTGAGCCACCTCGCCTGGCCCACATGGTGTCGTTTCTATATACCTGGTAAGAGGAAAATATCTTTGTGTTTCTTTAGTTAAAATGACAAATGGTAGAAGTTTTGCACCCCGTAATGCCTGGACCTGGACCTGGAGCTATTGAAATGGGGTTGCTCCAGAAAAGCTGTGCTCTGAGACCCCCAGGGCTGGGACACTCGGCAACTTCTTTCCAATGGAGCCCCCCGCGCTCCTGCTCCAGACCTGACCTGCCTTCCCACAGTTGGGGGATCCTGCAGGTCTAATCACCCAAGCTGCTCTCTAGCAAGGTAGCAGCTGCGCACAGACCGCCGCGTTCAAACCCCTGCTCATGCTTTCCCTGCGTGGCCACTGCCCCAGGGAGGCTTCCTCATTGTGGGGGTGTGGGGGTGAGGATTCTGATGCCAACCATAACAGCTTCCCGTCTTTCCTGCCTTCCAGTTTCCTCCAGCGGCCTGATAAACCTCCACGCATGAGAGAACCATGGTTTTGGGTCTTGCCATGTTCCTGGCCTCTCTGGTTGAGGAATCTGGCCAGGGGCCGGCGGGGGTCTCAGCTCCCCTCCCCAGTTTCTGGGGCCTCAGGTGGGAAGGCTGGACAGGCAGGAGGTGACCGGATCCTGGGGCTGAACTCATCCTGGGGCGGGGGTTCACTCCCACCTCGGGTCCCAGGTGGACTTGGCTGGTGCTGCCAATGGAGCAAGGGGGCACAAGTGGCCTCCCTGTGTGCCTTGGGCTTCTCAGGGTGTGAGAGCAGGGCTCTGAGTGTCCCAGGAGTGGTCATACTCCCTGGCCTCACCGTGCTTTATGATGGAGGCAGTCACAGCTGCCTTGTCCTCTGCAGAGTCCCGAGGTGGCACAGGGCATCGCATGGTGAGGGGCTCAGTGTGCTGGCTCAGGTCTCTCTTCCTTCTTGTATAAAGCCACTAGTGCCACTCTCGTCATAACCCATTAATTCATTAGCCCATTCATCTATTAAGCTTCTAATCTGTGAATGGATTAACCCATTCACGAGGGCAGAACCCTCACAATCCAATCACCTCTTTTTTTTTTTTTTTTTTTTTTTTTTGAGATGTAGTCTTGCTCTGTCACCCAGGCTGGAGTGCAATGGCGTGATCTCAGCTCACTGCAACCTCCGCTTCCCTGGTTCAAGCAATTCTCCTGCCTCGGCCTCCGACTAGCTGGGATTACAGGTGTCTGCCACCACACCTGGCTAATTGTTTTGTATTTTTAGTAGAGACGGAGTTTCGCCATGTTGGCCAGGCTGGCTTTGAACTTCTATCCTCAAGTGATCCACCGCCTTGGCCCCCCAAAGTGCTAGGATTACAGGCATGCGCCACCGCACCCGGCCCCAATCACCTGTTAAAGGCTCCACTTCTCTTGGCCGGGCACGGATCACCTGAGGTTGGGGAGTTTGAGACCAGCCTGACCAACATGGAGAAACTCCGCCTCTACTAAAAATATACAAAATTAGCCAGGCATGGTGGCGCACACCTGTAATCCCAGCTACTCAGGAGGCTGAAACAGGAGAATCGCTTGAACCTGGGAGGCAGAGGTTTTGGTGAGCCGTGATGGCGCCACTGCACTCCAGCCTGGGCAACAAGAGCAAAACTCCGTCTCAAAAAAAAAAAAAGAAAAAAAAAGGCTCCACCTCTCAACACTGCCAAATTGGCGATTAAGTTTCACATGAGTTTTAAAGGAGATCAGTGGGCCACTGTGGCCTCAAGAGCCTTGTGGGGTTTGAGATGTGAGAGCCGAGGACCACCAAGGAGAGGGGGCTGCGGAAAGCAAATGATGGATGACCCAGCAGGGGATGGGACCTCATGCAGGCTCTGTGAGCAGCTGGCTGTGCAGAGCTGTTCCCTGCTGGGCAGGCAGCTCAGATCCTCTCCTGAGTGAAGACAGAACGTGTTTCAAATGCAGCTTTCCTAAGGGCACAGCTTCTGTCTCAGAGCAACTCCTAGGACAATGTGGCCTGTCCGGAGGGAGCCGGGAGGAGGGCACTGGGAAGGTCCTGGGCCTTTTCCCTTCCAGGCGCCAGCAGGGAGCTCCACCCTGGCAGGCATGGGGAGAGGCCGGAGCGGCAGGCACCATGACCAGCTGGAGCGGGGACGCGTCTGACAAAAGACTTCCCCCACCCCCTGATTTGTGAATCTAATTTTAGGAAAAATTTTACACAGTGTAAAAGCCTTTAAACACATGTAGCTACACATTTTACAAGCTGCTTCTATTGATAAGAATAAAATTACATATAAGAAACATCAGCTTCAAGCAAAACTACCCTCCATTCGAGGACACATCTCACTGGGGTCACTTGCTGTGGAGGTGGAGGCGCACCGATGCGTTTGCATCAAGGCCGCTCCTGGCAGTTTGCAAGTATTATTTGAGTTCCTGCACATTCATTCCACAGGAGCCCAGAGCCACCAGCTCACAGCCACAGCCTGGCTGAACTGGGCGGGGTGGAGGCGGTGTTGGCGGGGGGGGGGGGGGGGGGGGGGGGGGGGGGGGGGGGGGGGGGGGGGGGGGGGGGGGAGTTCAATGGGATGCCCCGGGGCCAGGGCGGGATTCAGGAACTGGAGCCAGATGCTGAGAGTGGCCGTGACCTTGCAGTGTTAAAGAAGGTATGAGGTGGGGGTACCCCACTCCAGGACCAGCCTCTCATCTGTGCATCCCACTCATATTTATGGAGTGCCCCTCACCTGAGTGGTTTTGATCCTTCTGTGAGTTAGCTCAGGGTTACCATAACATATGACCACAAGCTGGGTGGCCTAAATCAACAGCAATGTCTTCTCTCACAGTTCTGGAGCCCAGCATCCGAAATCTAGGTGTCGGCAGGGTTGGTTCCTTCTGGAGGCTCTGAGGGTGAGTCTGCTCCGGGCCCCTCTTGCCCAGCCTCCAATGGGTCCTGGAAGCTCTTGGCATTCCTTGGCTTGTGGCTGCATCCCTCCCCTCTCTGCCTGCAATGTCACGTGGCCTTCCCTCTGGGTGCCTTCTGTGTCTGAGTGTCTCAAACCTCCCTCTCCTTTCTCTCATGAGGATGCCAGTCAGTAGATTTAGGTCGAGCTTTGTCTTAATCACATCTGCAAAAGCCCCATATCCAAATAAGGTCACGTTCACAGCTCCTGGGGTTAGGATGCAGATGTGTCATTTTGGGAACACTGTGCAGTTCACTGCAACCTCAGAGAACTGAGGGATGGAGTTTTCCTTGATGAGGTCTCTGCAGGGCTGCCCCCCGGGTGACGGAAGCTGGCACAGGGGCCCAGCAGAGGGGGGCCAGTGGCTGAGGGGAAGGAGCCAGAGGGGCCTCAGTCCCAGGAGCAGCTGCCTCATAGTCTGGCAAGCACAATAAGCCCGGGGCCTCAGGGCCTCCACAGGTCTGGGAGCAGCCAGACCCGGTGCCCCAACTCGGCCCCTTCTCTGTGGGTGTCTTAGTCCATTTTTTGTTGCTTATAACATAATACCTGAAACTGGGTTTTTAATAAGGAAAAGCAAATTACTTCTTACAGGTACGGAGGGTGAAAAGTCCAAGGTCAAGGCACCGCATCTGGTGAGGACCTTCTTGCTGGTGGGGACTCTCTGCAAGAGTCCCAAGGTGGCACAGGGCATCACATGGTGAGGGGCTCAGCATGCTGGCTCAGATCTCTCTCGCATCTTGTGTAAAGCCACTAGTGCCACTCTTGTCATAACCCATTAGTCCATTAGCCCATTCATCTACTAAACTACTTATCTGTGAATGGATTAACCTTTCATTCACAAAGGCAGAACCCTCATGAGCCAGTCACCTCTAAAGGCTCCACTTCTCAACACTGCCAAATTGGCAATTACGTTTTACATAAATTTTGAAGAGCACAAATATTCAAACCATAGCAGTGGGCCACTGTGACCTCAAAAGCCTCCTCAACGTTTCTGCTCTCTGTGATCCCAAGCCCACCCAGACTCTCCTCCCAGCACTACTCAGAGCAGACGGGTAGGCCAGAAGACCTAGAATTGGTGGGGGTGGGGAAGGTGGGGAGGTGACCTGGGGGAGAGGCTGCTCAAGGGTGATGCACACCTAGACAGGTGGCCTGTACCCTGCGACCAAGTGCCCAGTTGCCTTACTCCAGTTTTTTTGTTTGTTTTTGTTTGTTTTTTTAGACGGAGTCTCACTGTGTTGCCCAGGCTGGAGTGCAATGGCACGATCTCCATTCACTGCAATCTCCACCTCCCAGGTTCAAGCAATTCTTGTGCCTCAGCCTTCCGAGTAGCTGGGATTACAGGCATGCGCCACCATGCCTGGCTAATTTTTGTGTTTTTAGTAGAGACGGGGTTTCCCTATATTGACCAGGCTTGTCTTGAACTCCTGACACCCAAGTGATCCACCCACCCGCTTTAGCCTCCCAAAGTGCTGGGATTACAGGCATGAGCCGCCGCGTCCGGCCCTCCAGTTTTTGATCCTGGGACTGACTCTTCCCCAGCGAGAATGTCAAAGGTGCCTGCCCACCTCTGGGAATTCCCTCCTGAGTCCCGTCCCTCTGTTAAGAATGCTGCTGTCACTTGTACCCAAACATAGAGCTCCTTCCTGTCACCCAGCTGTCAGCTTAGTTGACACTATTCAATGTCAACTAATGCGAAAAGCCCCATCGCCCTCTCCTGTGGCCTTGTGTCCTCTGCACTGCGTAAGCAGGAGCTGGAATCTCCTCCGCCTCTTCCCTGCGCTGCTGGGTGTAGGTTCCTGTTTGTTTCTCCACTGACGGCAGGGACCCTGAAGGGACCAATTCACGACATCCCACGTCTAGAAAAGTGCTCAACACATTACAGGAATTCAAGAAAGAAGTTTGTCAAATAAAGGAACTTTCTGACATTCTGAAGCGACTAACGATGGCATGGACCACTTGGTGGTAGTGAGTTCCCTGCCATTGGTGGTATTTAAGCAGCAGTTGGATGACACTCAGAGGGTGCATTAGAGAGACAAACACAGGAGGTAGAGTTCAAGCTTAGGGCAAACACAGATCCTTCTCAGGGTCTCTGGTCATTCAGTGTTCCTTTCCCTGCTACCATCTTGCCCTGAGACCCTGGGGGATGCCTTTCTTCTCTCTGAGCCCCAGTCTCTCAACAGTTCTAGAAAACAAAAGGTGGCAGCATCTATTTGGCTGAGCCACCCAGATAGAAAAGACTTTGGAAGGAAAGGCCAATATTTATTCGTTATCATATTCAGAAATTAGACTGGGGAGCCACAAATAGATATTTCTAACAAGAGCCCGTCTGTCCCTGCCTCTCAGGCTCATCCTTCACACTCCTTGTTCATGTCACGTCTTGCTGCCTCCCGCACTGGGGGTTTGGCTTGAATATTTGCCAGCTGCTCAGTTATTTTCTGGGGTGATTCATGGGAAAGTGGGACGTCCAACTGCAGTTGGGATGTTCTTTTAAAAGAACATGTGCCGCTCCCAACGGGGCCACATCGGAGCGAGGCACAGGGCTCGTTCTCCTCTGGGGATGGGCGTGCGGGGGTGGGGAAGAGCTAAACATGTGCCATGGACTGGAAGAGGCCCCATCAAAGCCCGGGCTTCCCCAGGGAGCAGTCCGTCTGTTTTGTGCCCTGCCACAGGTGCTCCATTCCTAGCATCAGCATTCATGCATCCGCTGTTTCTCCATCTTATTTTATTTTATTTTATTTTTTGAAATGGGGTCTCACTTTGTTGCCCAGGCTGGAGTACAGTGGTCCGATCACAGCTCACCACCGCCTGGAATTCCTGGGACTACAGGCATGCAACACCACATCAGGCTAATTTTTACAATTTTTGTAGAAACTGGGGTCTCCTTAGGTTGACCAGACTGGTCTCAAACTCCTGGTCTCAAGCAATCCTTCCCGCCTCAGCCTCCCAAAGTGCTAGGTTTACAGGCGAGAGTCACTGTACCCTGATTGTTCCTCCATCTTCAAAAACAGTCTTGATCTCTACTCCTGCCCTCCACTTTCATATTTTGTTTGTTTGTTTGTTTGTTTTTAAATGGAGTCTTGCTCTGTAGCCCAGGCTGGAGCGCAGTGGCATGATCTCAGCTCACTGCAACTTCAGCCTCCTGGGTTCAAGCGATTCTCCTGCCTCAGCCTCCCAAGTAGCTGGAATTACAGGCATGTGTCACCATGCCCGGCTATTTTTGTATTTTTAGTAGAGATGGGGTTTCACCATGTTGTCCAGGCTGGTCTCAAACTCCTGACCTCAGGTGATCTGCCTGCGTTGGGATTACAGGTGTGAGCCACGGCACCTAACCACTTCCATGATTCTTTACCCCTCTGGATAGCAAAGCTCTTTGAAGGAACGAAACTCCTCCCATCTTTCTTGAACACCCCCCTCCAGCACACTCTTGACCCTGTGGATTCCCTGAGGCTTAATGAAGTCAGCAGTGACCCCGAACCCAAAACCCAGGGTCGGCTGGCAGATGTCGGCTGTCTGAGCCACCCACTGAGTCTGACTCTGCCGGCTGGTCTCTCTCCTCCTTGCTGCCCTCTCCTCACCTGGCTGCCTGGACTCTGCTGCTGTCAGCCTCGCTCCCACGTCTCTGGTAGTTCCTCCTCACTCCCTTGCTGGCTCTATTTTGTGTCCTTGACCTTGAACGTGTTGGGGAGTTCTGGAGCTCAGTCCTTACTGTGTCTTGTTTTATTACCCTCTCATTCCCTTACTGATCTCATCCTGCCTCGGGGTTTTAAATGCCCTCCAGATGCCAATGACTCCCATTTACGCCTCCAGCCTGGACCTCTGTCCTGACTCCTGACCTCCAACTAGGTTTTCAGTGTGGATGTCAAAGACACCTCTGCTCACATTCAACACGTCCGACACTGAACTCCTCATCTCCTCCCACCTCCCTGTCTGGGTTGGTGGCTGCCCTGTCTTCCCCGTGACTTGGGCCAGGAGCCTGTGTTTATCCATGCTTCCTTTTTCTCCTGCGCTCTACATCCAATCTGTCAGGAAATTGTCATTCCATGGCCCCAGTGCATCCGGGATCTGATGGCTTCTCTCCACCCCACTCCTTTTCCATCCTAGTGCAAGCCACTTTCATCCTTGCCTCTGTAATTTTGTTCTCAGCACTGCAGTCAGAAGAAGCCTTTACACGGTAGCCAGATTATGCTGCTCCTCTGCTCAAACCTTGCCAAGGCTTCTCCTTTTCACCTGAAATGCAAGCCAGCATCCTTCCCAGATTCTGCAAAGCCCCAGATAATTTGACTGGCTTCCTGCACCTTCTCTAACATCCCCTCCTATTGCTCCTTCTGCATTCCGCCACCTCTTCACTTTCTCCTGTTCACTGGGCTCCAGCCACACTGTCCCCCTTCCCGTTCCTCCAACCTGCCAGGCACACACCTGCCCCAGGGCCTTTGCACTTACAGTTCCTTCTGCTCAGAAGCTCTTTTCTCAGATATTTGCTGGGCTCACTCCCTCACCTCCTTTACCGCTGTGCTTACCTTCTCCATGCAACCCCTCTCAACCAACTTATTTAGTAATTCAAACTCCTCACCTGTCCTTGCTCCACAATACAATAGCTTTAAATTCACTTTAAAGCTGAATTTGCATCATTAACATTTTCTCCATCACTTGCCTAAGTCTAGACAATCAACACAACAATCAATCTGGCCCTGATGTGCATTGTTTGCCAATTCCCATGGTGTATGTAGTTCCACCAAGGCCAATTTTAAACTACCTATATGACGCCCCTGAGCAGTCTTGGAGAGAGATGCACAGAAGCATGCCATTATATAGTATTTTGTAATAAATGTAAGTCACCCTAGGAGCATCAATAATAGTAAAATGAGGTAAGATAATTAGGATGTGATTACTCTGAATATGCATTACCTTTGTTTTTAATAAAATGTACTTAATTGGAAGTTTGTGTAATTTAATTTTTTTATTGACTGCATTTAACAACTGACTCACAAAATTCCTGAAAAATTAACAGTAGGCTTTCACCAGCCAGTATGTGCTGGCTCCAGCACACCCCTGAGAATGGTTGATTAATATGGAATGGCCATGCTGTGGAATTTTATGCAACTATTTAAAAGAATGAATTGGAGCTCTATAGGGGATTTGGAGGAATTTTCACAAAGAATTGTCAAATAAGAAAGCAAAATATAGAACCACGGAGTCGTTTTTATAACACAGTGATCCCCCCTCCCAATAAAACCCTCTTTATATGTGTCTGTACACATTAATAAATACTTGCATAAATATCCAGAATCAACTTGATTTGGGGGCATAGGATGTGATGTGTGGGAAGGAGAAAAGGAAACCAAGCAAAATAGGAAAACAGAACCAAAAAGACTGCCAGGAAAAGCAAACTATACAGATGGTAACACATTTTGGCATTTAAGCATAATATATGTATGTATTTGTTCTTATCATTAAAATACATTTTTAAACCAAGTCCTCATTTGGACAGTTGTTCAGGTTATCTATTGCCGTATAACAAACCACTCTAAAACTTAGTTCGAGTTACCAACAACCATTTATTATGACAAGGCTGTGGGTTGCACTTGTGGTGTTTCTGCTTCACATGGTGTTGGGATACTGGGATGGCTGCAGGGTTCAACATGACCTCCCTCACATGGCTGGGGGTTGATGCTGGCTGCAAGCTAGGAGCTCAGCTGGGCCTATCAGGAGGGGACCTGAACTCTCCTCTATATTGACCTCTCCACGTGGCTACTTGGGCTTCCTCACAGCGTGGTGACTGAGTTCTAAGAAGAAGCACTCCAAGAGGCAAAGGCTGGAGCTGCGTCATTTCTGCCATATTCTATTGATCACAATGATGACAGGGTCAGCTCAGATTCATGGGGAGGAGATACAACATTCACCTTTCGATGGAAGTGGCAAGATAATATCACAACAGTGCATGTGGTAAGGGAAATATTGTGGTAATTGTCTTTGGAAACACAAAAGACCACAATGATCCAAGCCCTTGATCATGTGGCACAAAATCTTCACTACCCTGGGGTGAGGACCCAGTGAAACCCTCAGTGACAACCCCCTGGAGGGTTTTCTTCCAGGTTGACTGAGTTGTCTGTGGGTAACATTATGTTATATTTGTGTATTGGTTGCAACTCTCAGTTGGCTGCAGACACAAGACTTTGGCAAAAATCAAAAAACATTCTGTGAGAATCAGTTGAATATACACATTTTATAAAACAGTATCATATATCTGATTATTTGTAAACTTTGTGTCACAAATCTTTTAGTGTTAATAAATTTTATAATAAAAGTAGACGTGTGTATATATATGATAGATATATGCATATATATGATATATGTGTGTATATGCATTTTTCCCCTGTAGCACGCCTCCAAGTCTTCCTCTGTTGATAAGCATCATTTTGTTTCTATTCTACCATGGAATTCCATTTTACTCATGCTGGGTTCCAAGGGTATGTGCATTTTTTTAATAGATATTTTCAGATTGCTTTCAACAGAAGTTAAAATTCTTATTTCTAGCAGCAGTGCATAAGACTACCCTTTTATCACACAGCTGCCAACAATAGATTTGTGGATTTGTTTTTTGCCAGTCTGATAGGCGTGAAGTGGTATCTCATTATTTCAACTGGCTCCCCTCTGCATCCCCGTAAGTCTGAAGGTCTTTTCTTATGTTAGGTGACATTTGGCTTCCTTCTGTGACTTGCCTCTTGGTTTTTCTTTTTCTGTTGGGTTGTTTATTCCCTCCCTGTCAATTTGTGCATGTTCTCTGTATATTAAATTTCAGCCTCACAAGTGGCTCTGTGTTCCAAATCTCAATTATATATTGACTTTACATCATCTTTTGTCATATAAAAATTAATTTTTGCATTACCAAATGTTTATCATTTCTTCTATAGCTTCCGGGTATCTGGTCTTGGTTAGGAACCTGTCCCTTTGTTGAGAGTGTTGATATAACCCTTCAGAATTTCTTGCTGAATTTTTATTGTTCTATTTAAGCTTTTAACATAAATCTTATTTTCATATATGGCTAAAACAGGAGTCCAATTTTATTTTTTTCTGGATAAGTAGCCTGTTATGACAGTTAAATATTTGTGGTTTAGTGAAAAACAAAATAATTATGTATTAAATAATAATTCCCCACTGTATTGAAATGCTACTTCTGTTATATTAAATTATTATATGTACTCACATATATTTTATATTCTAATCTGTCATTCTTGTGCCAATGACATATTGATTTGGTCATAGTGTTTTTGTAGTATGTTTTAATTTGGGGGATTTTAGGAAGTCAGTATATAACACTATTTCTGGGATGAAGTCATGAAGAGTGCCTCATTTATTCTGTTTCCCTTTCCATGACATTCACTACAGAGAGGCTCCGTGTTGAAATTATGGAGACACAAGATGAAAGCAGTTGGATCCCTGCGTCACTTTATGGAGGAGAGTTTCTTCCCTGGAGCTTTGCCTGATTGCATCATCTTTGTGTGAATGATAAACAACCCTTTGTTTTTTACCTCAGCGTAGCCTATTCTGTCCTGACTAATCATTGGTGCTGCTGTATCAAAAAGCCAAAGTATACAGCATTAGCTTGGTGCCGGTGGTGTGTGCCAAGGACACTGATACTGGAGGCTGGGCCATGGCAATCTGTACTATTCATGGTAACACACTTGTTAAATGGCATACTTGCATTAAGAAGGCTAAGAAAGAAGTCTATTGCAAGCCTATCTTGGCTGTTGACTTTATTCAACAAAGTCTTACAAGAAATAAGTGGCTAGTTTGTGAGCAGCAAAAAAGGAAATAGAGAAATTCCACAAAATTAGGGCTTAGCAAAATCAAAAAGCCGACTGCTTCCAGATGCCAACTAATTTGATACAGGATTGACAACACCACTGAGCCACAAAGGCCCAAACTACCTCCGGGCAAAAGGCAGATTAAAAAGATCCAGATAGACTCAAGGTAAGTGCCATGATATTGTGTGTGAGAGAGATGGGGGAGCAAAAAAGGTAAATAAGTTGAGATATACATCTCAAAAATAACTTTTGGGTGAGTTATGGTACAGGGAACTCTTTGGAAACAAATCAAAAGCAGACTAAGATTTTAAGGATGTTGTATTACAAAAGAAACCCACAGTTTGAACTAAAAATGTCTCAGACTATTCATGACTTAAAACAAGCTATGGCTCCCCAGTTTTCCATGGGCCAACAGCAGCTGAGTTTCACAGTCCAAACACAGCATATTCTTCCATGTCCATTTGAGATGTGGCCAAGGAGGGTGATGGAATGACAAAAGGGCCAGGGAGAACAAGGAACAAGGGACTTCTTCCTAGAGAAGCTTAATGAAGAAACCTTCTCTAACGAGGGTAGGAGCTTTCACAATGTCTACTCAGAAGGATTTCAGAATTGTTACCCCTACCTGTCTTCTTTCTCTCCATTTAAAAGTAAAAGTGTTTATTGCAGTTGTCCTAACCCTACTCCATCATTGAATATTGGGTCTGTATAGGAGGAAAGGAATGTGTCTCTTCTAGTTTAGAAATCTCCACAAGAAGAAGAAGCAGGTATAGACCTGTTGGAGAGCACTAGGCAGTTCACTTGAAGACCCTCAATTTCTTTCTGTTTTTTTTTTGTTTGTTTGTTTGTTTTGTTTTGTTTTGTTTTTTTTAAGAGATGGGGTTTCACCATACTGGTCAGGCTGGTCTCAAATTCCTGACCTCAGGTGATCCACCCACCTTGGTCTCCCAAAATGTTGGGATTACAGATGTGAGCTGCTGTGCCTAGCCTAAGAAGACCCTCACTTTCAAGCTGGATTTGCTGACAATTTCAAGTGGGGTTTTCTGTCTTGAGAAAGTAAGAGTATGTTCTACATATGGGAAAAACAATAACTAGAGGGGTATGCAGGAAGATTATACTTCCTACTTCCTGGTAGTTAGGTGGGGCCATGTGACTAGTTCTAGCGAATGAAATGTGAGTGGAAGTGTCATGTATCACTTCTGGGCCAAAGTTTAAAAGTTGATGTTTCCTTAACACTCTGTCTTTCGTTGTGGTGACCTTGGAGGCCACCAGTGAGGTGATGGTGGACAGGATGAAGGATGCCTAGAAGTAAAGGGGTTTTCACCAACCCACATTAGATTTTGCATGAATGAGATAACATACTGCTTTCTCTCTCTCTCTCTCTCTCTATCTGTTTTATTTTATTGTATATTTTTTGAGCTGGAGCTTCACTATTGTTCCCAGGCTGAAGTGCAATGTGCCTCACCACAACCTCTGCCTCCCGGGTTCAAGTGATTCTCTTGCCTCAGCCTCCCGAGTAGCTGGTATTACAGGCATGCACCACCACGCCTGGCTAATTTTTTATTTTTAGTAGAGATAGGGTTTCTCCATGTTGGTCAGGCTGGTCTCAAACTCATGACCTCAGGTGATCTGCCCGCCTCAGCCTTCCAAACTGCTGGGATTACATATTTCTTAATGTTTAGCTACTGGGAATAATTTATATTAGATTATTTTAGGTTTTCTACCTATACAATCATATCATCTGTGAAAGGTGATGTTTTGAGTATTTCTTCCTTTTTGATCCTTACACCTTTTGTTTCTTGTCTGTGTCTTGCTGTACTACCTGGGACTTCACAGTCAATGTTGGGTAGCAGGGATGACAGCTGGGACCATGGGCTTGCTTTTTACAGGAAAGGAAAGCTTTCCATATTTGGAGAACTGAGGCAAGTAAGATGTTTTCTGTAATTTTTTGTGGCTATCTAGTGTCTGTTAAAAGAAAGTTCCCTTGGACTCCTAGCTTGCCTAGGTGTTTTTATCTTGAATGGTTGTTGAACTTTACAATTTTTTTGTATCTCTTGAAATGATCACATATTTTTCTATTAAAGAACAAATGCTAATTCTCCTAATTATATTTATTGTTTTCTGATGTCAAAGCAACCTGATTGATATAGTTTGGCTCTGTGTCCTCATCCAAATCTCACCTTGAATTGTAATAATCACCAGGTGTCAAGGGTGGGACCAGGTGGAGATCATTGAATCATTGGGGTGGTTTCCCCATGCTGTTCTCGTGAGAGTGGGTGAGTTCTCAGGAGATCTGATGGTTTTATAAGGGGCTGCCTCCATCACGCTGCTCTCTTTTCTGTTCTCATTTGAGATGGAGTTTCGCTCTTGTTGCCCAGGCTGGAGGGCGACGCGGCTCACCGCAACCTCTGCCTCCCGGGTTCAAGCGATTCTCCTGCCTCAGACTGCTGAGTAGCTGGGATTATGGGTATGTGCCACCGTGTGCCACCCTGTGAAGAGGTGCCTTCTGCCATGATTGTAAGTTTCCTGAGGTCTCCCCAGCCATGCGGACCAGTGAGTCATTAAACCTCTTTTCTTTATAAGTTACTCAATCTTAAGTATGTCTTATAGTAGTGTGAGAATGTATTAATGCACTGACATTTCTGTTTATGGTTAAGTCATGCTGAATTCTGTTTATTGTCTTTTAATTGGTATTTTTGCGTCTATGCTGATAAGTGAGACTTACTTTGTCAGGTTTTAGTATCAGGATAATTCTAGTCTCAAAATGAATTGAGGCCATTTTATGCTCTTTAATATTCATTTTCTATTCCTTTTCTATTCTCTGGAAGAGCTTGTATATGATTGGCATGGTTTCTAGAAGACCTTATGATTGGCATGATCTCTTCCTTAAATGTTTGGTTGAATTTGTAGGACCTGGGGTTTTCTTTTTTTCTTTTTACTTTTATTTTACTTTAAGTTCTGGGATACATGTACAGAACGTGCAGGTTTGTTACATAGGTATACATGTGCCATGGTGGTTTGTTGCACCTATCAACCGGTCATCTAGGTTTTAAGCCCTGCATGCATTAGGTATTTGTCCTAATGCTATCCCTCCCCTTGCCCCCCATCCCACGACAGGCCCCGGTGTGTGATGTTCCCCTGCCTGTGTCCATGTGTTCTCATTGTTCAACTCCCATTTATGAGTGAGGACACGTGGTGTTTTCTCTTGGGTTCAAGCGATTCTCTTGCCTCAGCCTCCCAAGTAGCTGGGATTACAGTTGTGTGCCACCACACCCAGCCAATTTTTCGTATTTTTTGTAGAGACGGGGTTTCACCATATTGGTCAGGCTGGTCTTGAACTCCTGACCTCATGATCCGTCCACCTTGGCCTCCCAAAGTGCTGGGATTATAGGCATGAGCCACCGTGCCCAGCCGACTGTTCTATTTTTAATTTGTGAAGAGTATGGCTGACATTAGTTTTCAGTCAGTTAAACTTGTGTATCAACTTGGGGAAAATTGACACATTTACTGTGTTGTCTTCCAACTCATGAACATGGTACGTCTCTTCATTAATTTAGATGTTCTTTGATTTCTTTACCAAGATATGCTCTTAAACTTGAATTTTCTTTTAAGCACTTATTTATCTGAATCATATAAGTTTTAATATGTAACAATTCCCTTATACTCACATGTATTCTGATTTTCATTATGATTAATTCTTTGACCTTAGCCTATTTATATTTCTTGTTTTTCAAATGTATGGGAATTTTTATGTGTTATATATATATATATATATATATATTTTTTTTTTTTTTTAATTTATTCTTTTATTATTTTTTTTTCTTTGAGACAGAGTCTCGTTCTGTCACCCAGGCTGGAGTGCAATGGCACAATCTTGGCCCACTGCCACCTTTGCTTCCCAGGTTCAAGTGATTCTCATGCCTCAGCCTCCTGAGAAGCCAAAATTACACCACTATGCCCGGCTTTTTTTATATATATTTTTAGTACAGATGGGGTATTAGTGTGTATATGTATGTATATATATATAAAATCTCTAGTACATATATAATATATACTATAGTATATATAACATATATATTTTCAAATGCTTTGGATATGATTTTTTCATAACAATTTCCTTTTTAGTCCTTTTGGGCTGCTGTAATAGAATGATATATATATATATAATATATATAATATATATCTAGTATATATAATATATATATACTAGAGATTTTATGTATGATATATATTTTTTCTAGTATATATATGGAACTATAGGAATTTTCTAATATATACACACACACTAGATATGTATATTTTTTCTAATGTGTGTGTGTCTATGCTGGAAAATCCCCGTATGTTTGGAAAACAGCATTCATCCCCAGAGAACACAGCAGCAAGGCGCTATCTTGGAGACAGTGAGTCTTCCCCAGACTCCACATCTGCCAGTGCCTTGATCTTGGACTTCCCAGCCTTCAGAACTGTGAGAAATATACTAGAAAATTCATATATATATATAAAATAGATTTCTATCTTAATGGCATTGTGGTCAAATGAAGTCCTTTGAAGTTCACTGATACTTGCTTAATTATACAGTATATGGTAACTTTTTGTAAAATTTCTATGTCTGCATGAGGAAAATGTGTATTGTATGTGTTGAATGCATTGCTCTAGATATCTCCATTAGGTAAGGTTTCTTAATCACATTCAGTTCTTCATATTCTTACTTATTTTTCATCTGATTGTTTGACCTGTTATAGAGAGAGGTATGTTAAAATTTCCCAGTATAATTTTGATTTTGTCTGCTACTGATAGTTCTATCAGTTTTGCTATATATATTTTGAGGTTTTGTGTCAGTAGGTGCCTACCAATTTAAGATAGTTATATTTTCTTGTAGTATTGGCTTTTATCATTATGAAATGTTATTCTATATCTTTGCTAATACTTCTCATCTTTTATATTATTACAGATACACCAGTTTTTCTGTTTATTGTTTAAGTTAGTGCTTGCATGGTGTATCTTTTCCCATCCTTTTACTTGCACTTATTTTCTATGTCCTAAGGTTGTAAATGTCTTTTATAAATAACATCTAGTTGGCGTTTTTTTTTTTTAATCCAATCTGATAATCTTTATGTTTTAAGTGGTGCATTTCATTTACCTATATTTGATATAATTACTAAAATATTTGGTTTTAAATATTTTAGTTATGTGATCTTTTTCTGGTCCCACCTGTTTTATATTCTTTCTTCTCAATTTTTGTTTTCTTTTGGGTAAGTGCATTTTGTCATTCCATGTTTTCCTTTATATTAGCTTGGAAGTTATATTTTCTTTTACTGTTATTGCAACGATTACCCTAGAGATTACAAAGTGCATCCTTAACAAAATATTGTAAATATTGTTTGGTATTCCTGGACAATCCAAGGACCTAACAATACTTTAGCTTAATTTATACCCCTCCTGTGTTCTCTGCAGTCGTCATGTATTTTATTTCTGTATATTTTAAAATCCACAAGACATTATTACAAACCATCAAATCAGCCATTCTTTATTTAGATTTGCCCCAGATATATCCTACCTGTTGCTCTTTATTCCTTTCTGTATCATCAACCTCTGCCTGAGATAATTTGTTTTACTGCCTAAAGAAGACACTTTGTTATATTTTTTAAAGTTGGGGTCTATTCGTTGTTAGTTATATATTTTAAAATTTTAATCTTTTCTAAGAAATCTTATTTTACCTTCACTCTTGAAAGACATTTTTGTTAGGTTTAGAATTCTAGTTTGGCAGTTTCTTTTAACATATATACTGTTTGATATAATAGTATCAAATAATATTATATTGTCCTCTAGTTTCCAGTACTTTTATTGTAGTTTGCAAGTCTAATTGTGCTTCATTGAAGTTAATCTCCACCCTCACCCTTTTTCTGACTGCTTTTAAGGTTTTCTGTTTGTCTTCAGTTTAGTAGAACTTCTTGAACTTGTGGCTTGATGTCTTTCAGTAGTTGTAGAAAATTCTTAGCCTTTTATCTCTTCAAATAGTATTTCTCTCCAATCCCTTTCACCTTGCCTACTGGAACAATTATTTTTCAGTTACATATCTCCTATGGCTGCTAAGTACTTTTCTGTGTTTTTCATCCTTTTATCTCCCTGCTCTTCATTCTGGATGTTTTCTTGTGACATATCTTCAGGTTGATTAATTCTCTCTCCAGTTGCATCTAATCTGATTTTTAAAATTGAACGTTTTTATTCTGAGATAATTGCATATACACATGCAATTTTAAGAAGTAGTACAGAGACATTTTTTTACTTGGTTTCCTCCAATGGCAGCATCTTGCAAAACTGTATTACAATATCACAACCAGGATATTGACATCAATACACTGAAGACACAGAGCATTTCCATCACCACAAGGATCCCTCCCGTGGCTCTTTGATAGCCACACCCACTTCCCTCCTGCTCCACCCCCTCCTTAATCCCTGAAAATCATTGATATTAATATGTTATCCATTTTTATAATTGCATCATTTTAAGAGTATTATATAAATACCATATGTCACTTTTGGTGTTTGGCTTTTTCACAAAGCATAATATCTAGAGCTTCATCCAGATTTTTGCATGTATCAATAGTTACTTTTTATTGTTGCATAGTAGTCCATGTTATGAATATACTACCATTTGTTGAACCATTCTCCAGTTGAAGTACATGTGGATTTTTCCCACATGTGTTTTTCATCATTTTATCTCTGTCATAAATAAAGTTGCTATAAACAGTTATTTACAGGTTTTTGTATGAATATCAGTTTAAATGGAATAAATGTGCAGGAGTGCTGTTGTTGGGTTAGATGGTAGTTGCATGTTCAGTTTTTAAAGAAACTACTAAACTGTTTTCTAGAGTGGCTGTAACATTTTATACTCCCACCAGTAAGCTTTTTTATGTTTGCTATTCTGATAGGTGTGTAGTGATACTACCTTGTGGTTTTAATATTCATCTGCCTAACTATTCTGATAGGTGTGTAGTGATACTATCTTGTGGTTTTAATATTCATCTGCCTAATGATGATGTTAAATATTGTTTCATGTACTTATTTGCTGTCTCTATTTAACAAAAAAGTATAAAACTTATATCCTGAAAACTGCAAAACATTCTTGAAAGAAATTTTAAAAGGTCTAAATAAATAAAAAGACATTTTATGTTCATGGATTGGAATACCTAATATTAATGTGACAGTGCTCACCAAATTGATCTATAAATTCAACAAAGTCCCTCTCGAAATCCTAGCTACCTTATTGTCAAAAATTGACAAGCTGATCCTAACATTCCTATGGAAATACAAGAGACCCATATTAGCCAAAATATTCTTGAAAAAGAAGAACAAGTTTGAAGACTCATACTCCCCAGTTTTAAAACTTACAACAAAGCTATGCTAATAAAGAGAATGGTACTGGCATAAGAATAGGCATATTGATCAAAGGAACAGAATTTAGAGTACAAAAATAACCCTCACATTTATAATCAGTTGGTTTTTGATAGTGGTGCCAGAACAATTACAAATTGTACTGAGACAATTGGATATCCACATGAAAAAGAATGAAGTTGGACCTCTACCTCACCATATACAAAATTAACTCAAAGTGGATCAAAGACCTAAATGTAAGAACTAAAACTATAATGGTCTAAGAAGAGAACATATGGGTAATTCTTCATGACTTTGGATTAGGCAATGGTTTCTTAGATATGAAACCAAAGGCACAAGCAACAATATAAAAAATAGATAAATTGGACTTCATCAAAATTATTTGCCCTTTGTATATTCTCTTTAGTAAAATGTCTCTTCGTGTCTACTTTGATTGTTTTTGTCTTTTACTGTTTATTTTTGAGTGTTTTGTTTTTGTGTCTAGCTACTAGTCCTTTGTTGGATATGTGGTTTGAGATTTTTTTTTTAAATCTGTAGCTTGTCTGTTCCTCCCTTTAACAGGGTCTCTCACAAAGCAAAATATTTTAACTGTGATTAAGTCCAATCAATCAATTTTTATTTTAAAGAATATTTTCCCAAAGTTTTATAGTTTTACATTTTTAACATTCAAATTTATATTCTACTTTAATATTATTTTTACTTAGTATATAAGACTTAGGTACTTACCTCAAGGGTCTATTTTCTTTTATCTTTTTCCTATGAATGTCCAATTGCTCCAGTACCATTTGTTGGAAAGCCTATCTTTCCCTTATCAAACTGCTTTTGCACCTTAGTCAAAAACCAATTTGGCAAATATGTGTGGGTGTATTTAGGTTCTCTATTCTGTTCCATTCATCTGTGTGTCTGTCCTTCTAACAAAACCATGCAGTCTTGGCTGCTATAGCTACATAAGTAGTAAAATTGGGTTGAGTGATCACTCCCATTTCTCCCACTTTATTCTGTTTCAAAATTATCTTACTTGTCCTTTGCTTTTCTGTATAAATTTTAGAATCATTTTGTCCGTCTGCAAAAAAATCTTCCTGGGATTTTGGCAGGAATTGGAGATAACTGACATCAATCTGATTTGGGGAGAATTGACATCTTTTCTTTGTTGAGTGTTTCAATCTATGAATATGTCAATCTCTTCATTTATTTAGATTTCCTTTGGTTTCCTTCAGCAGTGTTTTCTCTTTAAAAAAATAATTTGTTTACTTATTTATTGTTTTTTTATTTTTTTTTTAAGCAGTGTTTTGTAGTTTTCAGCATACTGGTGTGAACCCAAAAATCTCTGAGACAGATCTCCATCAATTTAGAAAGATCATTTTGCCAAGATTAAGGACACACCCATGACACAACTTCAGGAGATCCTCACGACATGTATCCAAGGTGGTTGGGGCACAGCTTGGTTTTATACATTTTAGGGAGACATGAGACATTATAATCAGTATGTGTAAGGTGTACATTGGTTCGGCCCAGAAAGGTAGGACAACTCAAAGTGGGGGAAAGGACTTCTGGGTCATAGGTAGGTAAGAGACAAATGTTTGCGTTCTTTTGAGTCTCTGATCAGCCAGCCTTTCACCAAAAACACAATCTGCAAGTGGGATGGCGTAGAAGAGTAGCCACTTCTGCCTTAGTTTGGCTTAGTGAAACACTAGGTCAGAGGAAGCAAATCAGACATGCATTTGTCTCATGTGAGCAGAAGGAGGACTTTGAGTTCTGTCTGTCCTTCGTCCACAAGGAATTTCCTTGTGGGAAAATCACAATTTCAGATTGGCTTCTTTCACTTAGTAATATGCATCTGTGTTTCCTCCATGTCTTTTAATGGCTTGATCCCTCATTTCTTCATTGCATAATCTTGTATTGTCTGGATGTACCACAGTTTATATTTATCCACCCACGGACGGACATCTTGGTTTCTTCCAAGTTTCGGCAATTATGAATAAAGCTATAAACACCCGTGTGCAGGTTTTGTGTGGACATAAGTTGTCAACTCCTTTGGGTAAATACCAAGAAGTGTGAATGCCGGGTCGGATGGTAAAAATATGTTTTGTTTTGTGAGAAACTGCCAAACCGTCTTCCAAAGCATTCACAGCAGTGAATGAGAGCTCCTGTTTCTCCACGTTCTCATCAGCATTTGGTGGTGTTGGTGTGCCGGAGTTTGGCCATTCTAATAGGTGTGTCATAGTATCTCATTGTTTTAATTTGCATTTCTGATGACGTATGAGGTGGAGTATCTTTTCAGATGCTTATTTTCTGCCTGTGTATCTTCTTTGGTGAGGCACCTCTTAAGGTCTTTGGCTCATTTCTTAATCACGTTGTTTTCCTTTCCTTTCCTCTTTCCTTTTTCCTTTCCTTTCCTTTCCTTTCTTTTTTCCTTTCCTTTCCTTTTTCCTTTCCTTTCCTTTCCTCTCCTTTCCTCTCCTTTCCTTTCCTCTTTCTTTTTCTTTTTTCTTTTTCTTTTTTTTTTTGAGACAGAGTCTCGCTCTGTCACCCGGGCTGGAGTGCAGTGGCACAATCTCGGCTCACTGCAACCTCTGTCTCCTGGGTTCAGGCGATTCTCCTGCCTTAGCCTCCCAAGCAGCTGGTATTGCAGGCATGCACCACCATGCCTGGCTAATTTTTTTTTTTTTTTTTTTTTTTTAGTAGAGATGGGGTTTCACCATATTGGTCAGACTGGTCTCGAACTCCTGGCCTCAGGTGATCCACCCGCCTCAGCTTCCCAAAGTACTGGGATTACAGGCGTGAGCCACCGTGCCCGGCTTGTTTTCTTTTTCTTTTTTGAGACAGGGTCTCACTGTAGCTACCAGGCTGGTCTTGAACCTCTGGGCTGAAGTGACCCTCCCGCCTCAGCCTCCCAAATAGCTGGAATGACAGGTGCAAGCCACTGTGCCTGGCTCTGTTTTCTTACGGTTGCGTTTTAAGAATTCTTTGTATATTTTGGCTAATGATCCTTTATCGGATGTGTCTTTTTGCAAATATTTTTCTCTCGTTCTTTGGCTTGGCTTTTCATTCTCTTGATAATATTTCACAGAGCAGACAGGTTTAATTTTAATGAAGTCCAACTTATCAATTCTTTCATAGATCGTGTCTTTGGTGTTGTATCGAAAAAGTCATTGCCAAACCAAGGTCATCTAGATTTTCTCCTACATTATCTTCTAGGAGTTCTACAGTTGTTTTTTGTTTGTTTGTTTTTGTTTGTTTCACTTAGGTCTATGCTCCATTTTGAGTTAATTTTGTGGAGTGTAAAGTCTGTGTCCAGATTTGTACTTTTCCACGTGAATGTCCAGTTGTTCCAGCACCATTTCTTGAAAAGACTATTTTTTTCCTCCATTCTATTGCTTTTGTGCCTTTGTCAAAGATCAGTTGACTATTTTATGTGGGTCTATTTCTGGGCTGTCTATTCTGTTCATTGTCTGTTCTTTTGCCAATACCACACTGTCTTACGTAATCTGCTTTTCAACTCATTTACTGAGACCTTAATTTGGGTTATTATGTACTTTTTAAAAAATTTCTACAGTTTCTAATCGGCTCTTTGAAAAATTTCCTGTATCTTTTTTTTATGGGTTTCAGATGTGATTTTATGTATTTGGAGCACAGTAAGTATGGCTGTGTGAAGACATGTGTCTGACTGCTCCTGGGCTTGTAGCCTCTCTGCCTGGCTCCTAATCCCTGTGCCTCCATTGCTTCTTTACGTTGCTGCCTTGTGTACCTGGTCACCTCTGATTGTATGCCAGGAAAGATATATTTGATAAACTGTTGGCAGAAGTATTTTGAAGTATCTGATGAGACCTCTCTGGAGGAAAATAGTATTTGCCACCCTCTATTGCCTGGGGGTACCAGCAGTCTGGCATCCTCATCATCGGATTTCAGGTGTTGGGGGCCTCTGGGCCCCAGGTGAAGTAGGGCTGGGCTGCAAGGCCTGGTGCTGCTTTTCTCCATGGTGCAGCCTGTCCCTTCTCCTGCATCCTCACTCCTCCTGCTGGCGAGTGGGGCCAGAATCGACTCCGTGTCCAGCATGAGGGACACACAGTCCCAGCATGAGGGATGGTGGCTTTTCAGGGCACGGTGTTCATTAAAGGAGGTTACTCTGTCCCTTCGCCAATGAGATGACAAACAAGAGGCACCTGGCATGTCACACCAGGGGCCACTGATGGCATGCCGTCTGCAGTGATCAGCCTTGCCCCTTGATCCCCCATGTGCTTTCAGCTCTGTCTTATTGGGTGCTAGTGCCAGATTCAGGGCCCTGTCACTCCTCTCTGACCTTGCCCTTGCCCCTTTGGAGGTGGTGTCCACCTGCCATTGGCATTGATGTTCAGGATGGACTCGCGTGCCCAGCTCCCCCTACCACCACCTTGGCTGGCACCCCAGCCCCTGGTCCTCCACCCTCCCTAACAGAGTGACAAATTATGTGGGCACAGGTTCCCTTGAGCACATTTTGAAACACCGAAAGAAACGTCAATCTAGGGAACAGTTGACATGACACTCCTTTATTAAAACCTAGGGACATTGTTATAAAAACTACTGTATATAAAGACAAAAGCAGAGCAACAGCGGTCAGTGAAAAACACATTATTATTGTTACATTCTAGTATTATTAGGAATATTATTGGTTTTTGGTTTTCCCAGTTATCAGCTCTCAGAGAGACCCCATGCCTGCTCACATGAAGTCAGTTTACAGGAGAGAAAATATTTCTATCCCCCACCCCTGCCGCTGCGTGCCCTTGTCCAGCTGGCCCTGGGGAGGACACATCCACCTTTTGTGGGAGGTTTCCTGCCTTGTTAAGGTGACTGAGCCCCTCACCTTTGCAGCCCCCACCTCATTACTGCACATCGTCCAGACACTGACCACTTGGTTATTTGACTGTGATGTATGCCACTAGCTTTAAAACGGGAAATGGGGAAAAATAGGAAGAAACTGGGTATGAGAAACTGACGTGCAATTCCAAAAAGAGGCTCTGTCTTGGGCCACCAGCTTGGTTCCAGTTGTGGCCAGGGTGGCCATGTCATCTACGGTTTTTGATCTTGTGCTCAGGGTTGGCGCTGACCAATGTGGGATCCTGCACATTTTGGAGGCTGGTTTAGGGTCATTCAACAGGACGCCTCATTGTACAAACCCAAGGGTCACCATTCTCAGTGCAGTCTATATAAACAGCATCCCTGGGAGCCCATTACCATTTATGGGATGGTATCATGAATGGTGCCTCCTGGAGGTGAACCCTGCAGCAGCCCTGGATTTCAGTCTGTCAAGGGCAAATCTGTCAGGGCTTTGAGGTGAAGATAGGAGTTTTAGGTACAGAGTAACTAATAGTCAAACCTGCTCATTCATCAAGCATCTATCTAGCACCAGCTGTTGGCCGGGAGCTTGGACTAGAAACTGGGGTGGTGGGGGCAATGATACCTCCAAGGTCACTTTCATGGGTAGGACAGGTAAGTGTTCTGATTTCATTTTGTGAATCTAAGCATGTCTGTTAGGCACAACTAGTCATTTCACAGGTGGTCCCAGCTATAGCAGGAATGGCTCCCAGATGGGCCCTGGGTCTGGGGCCAGGCAAGCGGCAGGCGCTCGGCAAGTATCTGCTGAATAGGTGAGGGAAATGCGTGTCATCGAATGGGTTTTCTAGGAGGGTCCTGACCTCTTCTAGCTCGCCTGACTGCTTAACTTTAACATTTGAGCTTTTCGGGCCACAACCCCCAAAGTTGTTTGCATGCACTTAAGCACCAGTGTGGGATGTGTTGGTGCTACAGGAACTAGGGCACTGTGCATGGCATCTGGCACATAGAAAGTGTACAGGCTTGTCTTCCGGAGGGCACAGGGCATGGCCCCAGCCCAGTGATATATTCCTGGACTGCAAAGGGCGGTGATCAGAGTGCCATCCACTCATGGCCTGTCCGACTGTCCTGATGCTATGGGGGCCAGGCAGATACCCTCTGATGCCCACCACGTGAGCAGGATGATTAAGAATCCCTGCAGTTTGCTTCCATGACTCTAACCCTAGATTTTCACAGCAGACAAAACCACCCACGTGGATGTGTCCCTATAGGGATGGGTGGCCCTTCAACATTGATAAGACATGTTCGCAATAACTCCATCCAGGTCTGTTATTCCTTCCTTCCTTCTTACCTACCTACCTACCTACCTACCTAGACAGTCTCACTCATGCCCAGGCTGGAGTGGACTGGTGTGATCTCAACTCTCTGCAAGCTCTGCCTCCTGAGTTCCTGTTATGTTAATTTCAAACATGTGGGAAATCTGTAAATTCACTTCTGAAGGCTCTTCCTGTTGATGGGGACCAGTTCAGCCAAGTTGAAAAATTAAAATAATGGCACAGTCTCTAATAGACATGGTGATTGTGAAGGCAGCCAAGCCATCGGAGGGGCCTGGGTGGGGACAGAGGCTGGAGGGATGTAAAGGGTATGGCCACACCAGGCTGGAATCCTGACCTCACCTGGACAGTGGCCTGTGGGCGAGTCAGTGCCAGGCTCAGCCACACCCACAGCCCTGGTCTGTTTGACATGACCTGAAGAGAGCTTTTGGGTTGACGGTGAACTGGGAACCATCTCCTGGCCAAAGAATCCTGTTAACCCCCATTCCTGGTTGTGTTTTCTCTGACAGTCCCAAGTCCTTCTCTTCAGCTCTGGGCCAAATTTGACTGAATCTTTTTGATGATGAGGGGAGATGCCACCCACCCTGGGAACACTGTCAGCTGCCTACTTGCTGCTTTCTAGAACATTGGAGACAGCAAGAGGGACCAGATCTACCTGTGAAATCACCTGTGTGTGTGCATGTCCACGTGTCCATGCATGTGTGTGCATGCACAGCTGGTTGTGCACACATGTATTCATGTGCATGTATGTGTGTGTGCATTGTGTACTTGTGTGTGTGTGTTTTCAATTAAGGCCCGTTGCACATCAGCAATGGTCATGGTCAGGTGCTGGCCTGGCAGCTGGAGGGGCCAGGCGAGGCAGGTGAGCAGGCTGCTTCTCTAGGTGCAGGGCATGTTCAGAGGCTAACGTGAGGGCAGCGAGCCAGCAGGCACTACCAGCTATTGGTTCTGAATAGAGATTCTGAAACACACAACAATCACACCGTACACAGACGAGGGGGAAAGCATAAAACTGCTCATGAATCACACAGTTCCCAGTGGGAAACAGTCCTTACAAATGCGGTAGTTCTGCAAAGCAGCCTCGAATGCAGATTCCTCTGTGGACATCTTGTCCTCCTTTCTCTCGTGTTTTTCTTTATGTATTATTATTACAAATTACATGGTTATGGACAGAAGCTCACAGTAAAAAGCAAAAGTAGGCAGCTTAAAAAATCAGGTTGAGGAGTTGCTACAAAACGATAACTCGAGAAATCTATGCTTGAACTTGTCACTACCCTGCATCCATCTTGTTCTCAGGGACACTCTACTCATTAAAGGACCTGCCCGCCACAACCACAGCAGGATGGGGACAGTGTTTCTCACAATGACCTGGGGACCCATGGCGTTTTGAGGAGCCCTTGACACCACTGGGGGATTGAATACCCACACCTGCTTTCTACACCGAGTGTTTATACCCACGTGCACACCGTTCTCACCTCCTCCGTGAGACAGCAAGTACCGTGACCCCCTGGCACCCCACCTCACACACTTGACAGGTAAGAAGCAGAGGCTCTGAGAGGTTAAGTGACTCGTGGGGGTGACCTGTGGGAAGGAGGGTGCTGTGGCTGTCTGTACCTGCCTTTGCCGCAGGCTATCTATACCAGGTGTGCTGGGTCTTGGTGATCTCTGCTGAGACCTCCTGCTTGCCACAGAATGTTCCAGTCCTCAGCCCAGCTGCCCAAGAGGGACTTGGCAGAGCAGTAGGACCGCAAACCCCATGGGTTTTTCAGTTATTCCTGAAAAGACCTTTTTCAGGAGGAACGTCCTCCTAGAAGGTTGTAAATCTCAAGGGATGCTTAGGTGAACCCCAGCTCTAGCTGTTGTCTATTTGGCAGTGACCTCTGACCCCAGGTGTGCAGGAGAGGGAGGCAAGGTCACCAGTTCCTTTTTGGCGGAGGAAGCACCTGTAGAGCATCATCCAGGACAGCAGGACACGAGGGCTGCAAACCCCTTAAATACCCATCTGACTCCTTCCTCTTACCGATGGGGAAACTGAGGTAACAGACCTTGCCTGAGGTCACACTGTTTGTTCTCAGTGGCAGAGCTGATGTCAGAATCTGGGTCTTGGGCCCCTCACCCCAAAGCTTCCTCTGCCTTCCGAGGCACTGCACATGGGACAGGCTGTGCACCCCCTTATGGCACCATGGCCCTGGGATGGCTCACATCAGGGGAGAGGAAGCCATGCCTTTCTCCAATTGAGACCCCAACCAGAGGTTCTCGCACTTTGCCTCTGCCAAGCTGTAGGCCTGGCATACCGCTGCCAGCACTGCCTGGAGGGGACAGGTGAACCCAAAGACTGAAGCCAGGGGCCTGGGTCTTCCACAGCCGACCTGTGTGACCCTGGGCAAGCCACTTGACCCAGCTGAGTCTGTCTTCTCATCCATAAAATGGGGAGAGCCCCTTCTTCACGGGGCTGTTGAGAGGATGGAGAGCCAGGCAGAATGGGGATGCTTTATGCCCTAGCAGGTTTGTTCTGCTTTTCCAAAGGCAGGGCATTGTTTGCACAGCTTGACTCACAGCGGAGCCCAGAGCTGGGCATGCTCGCCCGCCCTCATCTCCTCTGGGTCCCAGCCACTTGGCTTTCTTATGCTTCCTTGAAACCACCAAGACTATGGCTGCTTCAGGGCCTTTGAACTAGCCATTCCTTCTGTCTGAAATGCTCTTTTCCTATCTTTAATGCCCATTACTGGCTCCTGTGTGTCATTCAAATCCGGGCTTCAATCATCTGCTCGAGAAGGCCTTTCCAGACCACCCCAGGTCCACAAGTGTCTCACTCACGTGTCCCTCGAACTGAGTTCCCAGCAGAGCACTCACTGCCCTTGCCACCTTCCTTCTTCACTGTCTTGCCCCAGCTAGAAAGCCAGCACAGTGAGCAGGGACCTGCCTTGTTCACTGTCGTCTCTGGTGAATGGAGGGGTGGTCAGTGTGAGAACACTAGGTCTGATGAAATGAGGAAACTGGATCAGAGGACACACATGTTTATTGAGCAAGGCCTCCCGAGCTAAGAGCTGAGGGAGGTCTGGTATCACTAACGCTCATGGAATGTGTGTATCTACACTGGCAGCGTGGCCTTTGGAGATGTTTGTGATCATTTAGGTGATGCCATCTCATAGGTGCAATGGGGCAGGAGTGGAGGTGATTAACTCTGTGGGTGGATGTTATGGGCATCTAGGTTTACATGGAAGTCCCACTTGAAAGTGGATGGATTTCTAGAACCCTCCTCTTTGGGTTTCTGTAGCCTCGTTACCCTGTCCAGCAAAGATCCCTGTGTCTTTGTCTCCCACCAGATGAGAGGCTTCCCAGGGGCAGAGATAAGGTCTGACTCATCTTTTGTCCCCATCACTGCCCAGCACGGGGCCTGGCACGCAGCAGGTGCTTAGCCAGAATGTGCTGAGTGGATCAGCGCTCCAGGCGGTGATGGCGGAGAACTCAGGGAGATCGCCTGTGGAGGCATCAAGGAGATGCTCCTGGCATTGTGCAGGGTGTGCCCTGGCTGGGGAGCACGTCATGTCCAGGGGTTCCTGCACCCCTGAGATCAAACGAGGGGTTGGTCTCCTCCTGGCCACATGGCCCTGGGCACCCCTTCTCCACTGTGAGCTTTTTCTGCAAGGGGTTAATCATACCTGCCTCCCAGGTGGTGAGAAAGAGAGTGCATGAAAACACTCAACTTGGTACCTGACCTGTGGTTAGCCTGAGATGCGTCCCTTAGTATTACTATTGTTACAGGAATGAATTCTGTAAGAACCAACCCTACTGGCATTTTCAAATCCCCAGTGCCCCCCGAGACACAGAGGGGCTGTACCCTGTGCTTTAGCAAGAAGCTTGCGGCCTGGACATTGACACTGATCAGAACCCCCAGCTAGAGGGTGACCCATGCCCATCAGAGAACTTGAGGGGGAAGCCCCGATAAAAACCAACCAACCAAGCAAACAAAAAGAACACCCCAAATCACACACGCGCACACACACACGCGTACATCCAATATTCTGACACAAATAGCCCCAAGGGGCCACTATTGGAGGGAGCAGGGGCAAGGGAAGCTTCGGTTTTCAACCACGAGTATAACTCACAGACCTCAATCCTCCTGGCTGGAATCAGCCAGAGTTGCTTTGTCTTGGTCATCCTGAGTCCACAATGAGTCACCTCTCAGAAGCCACCAGCCCAAAATGGGACTATTGCTTGCGGACAGGTGGCTCAGAATCCCTTCCCCGGCACCCCCAGCCCCTACCCCTGAGTTTGCTCCTAATCTTAGAAGTCCACGGAAGAGGGTTTTGGGCACAGGCAGCATTTCTTCCTCTGCCACCGCCGCTACCTCGGCTGTCCCTGGCATCTCTGTAGAAGTTGTTCTTCTCGGAGGCTGCACTGGGTGCTTCAGATCTCATCTCCCCCATCCTGAGGCACAGCAAAAGGGTTTTCTGGAAGAAATACAAGGAAAAAAAGTATCACATGGTGTCTCCTCCATGGGGACTCACTGGGGACATTTCTCTATGGTCTCAGTGCCAGAAGAAGCCAGGTTTCTTTTGAGCACGTGGGTTTTGTCTTCTGAACATTGTGAACCATGTGACTTTAAGATTGGAAGCAAGAAAAAAAAAATCTGCTATCATTATAGCTCCATATAGTACTAGAGCTCTGGCCCATGCAATAAGACAAGAAAAATAAGCATAGAATAGGACTGGAATAGAAGAACCAAAATTACAGTTAACTGTGGATAACTTACTAGAAAATGTAACAGAATCAACAGGTTAATCAGTAGAATGGAGAGTGCAGACATAGATAAGACATCAAATCAACCTATAAGACATCAAATCAATTTATTAAATGCAACAATGTGCATTGACCTCAGCAATTACTAGGGTAATTATATGTCATGGCTTGGGACAGTCTCAGTTAACACTTGTTCTGACATAATTTTTAATGTTGTTCCCCTTTTACCCTCAAAAGTATTCTGATTTGGATGATAAATCATATGGTCACCCTTGCTATAACAAACTAAATATTAAACACAGATACAGATTCCATTCATATTGACAAAAACCATTATGTATTTTAGAATGACACTAATATATGACCATGTCATACAAAGCTATAGAGAAGAGACCAAGGTGCTCCTGGAATAGGGAAGAGCCAGGAGACCAGTGGAACAAGATCTACAGTGTGGAAACAGGTCTGCAGGGCACTTATAGCTTTGATTGGCAGAGTCAAGTTGCAAACCAGACAATGAGGAAAAGAAATGCAAACTCCATCTGTGGCAGGCAGCATGAACCCCACTGCCCTGTGTCTGTTGTAAGACTAATTTCCCAGCCACAGATACTTACCTTTCCAGACTCCCTTGCAAGCAGGGGTGGTCACATGACCCAGTCTGGCCAATGCTGTGTAAGTGGGAGTCTATTGGGAAGGGGACATGAATTCAGGGGAAGATGAACTATCTTGCATGCATGAGAATGAAGGATGCTCACTAACACAGGTGGAGTAGAAAGCAGGGAGAAACTTGGTTCTGGTGGAAGCCCTGGACTGCTCCCTCCACACCACTGCAGTTGAATTTCCTTTACTTGCATAAATTGCATCTGGTGACAGTTCTTAAGTACATGGTTTTTGGGCAAATAGAGAAGTCAAGGGAGTGACTCTGACAAAGCCAGGAAAGCCCACTTCCCCAGAGTGAGTGATACGCCAAGAGGCAGAACCTACTCTCCACTCTTTACACATCAGTGGGAATGTGTACAGGGGTTAAGGGTGAGATATTCCGTGGGGTCATCTCCTCTGCTTCACAGAACAAAGCCAGGTACTCTCCATCACCCACTTTGTTTTTCTCTATAGCACACACCTCTATCCAACATACCACCTATTGTACTTACTTGAATAGCTTATTGTTTGTCTTCCCCAAATAGAAAGTTAGCTACAAGAGGGTTAAGGTGATTGTGTGTTTTACACATAGATGAATGAACCAAGAATTTAAAGCCCAATGAACCATCTTTCAAGTATAAAGTCAACAGAAAAACGTGTTGGACATATTTTTGAATTATAGTTCCCATGACCCTTTCTTTAAAAAGTTAAGGACACCCTTAGGCAAATCAAGAATGATTCAGAAAGGTTTAATATAAAAGGATGGGCAAATGATTTTTTAAAAGTTCTGTGGATGGATGGCGGTGAGGGCTGCTGTATTAATCCATTTTCATGCTGCTGATAAAGATATACCCGAGATTGCGCAATTTACAAAAGAAAGAGGTTTAACTGGACTTACAGTTCCATATGGCTGGGAAGGCCTCACAATCATGGCAAAAGGCAAGGAGGAGCAAGTTACACCTTACGTGGATGGTGGCAGGCAAAGGGAGAGAGAGCGAGCTTGTGCAGGAAAATTCCCATGTGTAAAGCCATCAAATCTCATGAGATTTATTCACTATCATGAGAACAGCACGGGAAAGACCTGCCCCCATGATTCAATTACCTCCCACTGGGTTCCTCCCATGACACATGGGAATTGTGGGATTTACAATTCAAGATGAGATTTGGGTGGGGACACAGCCAAACTATATCAGTTGCCCTACAGTGAGAAGGTACTTAATGCCCCTGAACTGTAGACCATTAAAATGGTAAATGTTATGTGTATTTTACCAGAATTCATAAAAAGGATGAGCAGAAGCATAACAAATGCAAATGAAGAGAAATCAGGGTCAAGGTATAAATGGAGCACTGCCAAGAGGGCCAGCAATGAGCATAGTATTTGTGTAACTGCAGGACTATTGCAGCCAATCTAAAGATTATGACCATCACAGAGAAGAATGAAACAAAACAGAGAAATAAATAATAAAAAGTAGGAGGGATGGAGGTAATATAAGTAAACTATGTCATATTCATATATAGTTGGGAGTCTAAAGAATTGCTTAGAAGTTTAAAATTAGAGGCATCGAGGTAAACAGAAAAAATATAATCAACTAAAATCGAGGAAGGAAAGTAGAAATATTCTAATTTTTATATTGTTCACAGTAGGGAGAAAATAAATATTGTCTAGAGAAATAAAAGGATTAAGTATATCAAGTCATTATAATTATGAAGATAACCATGGGATCAAAAACACAGCTTTCCATATTATCAGAAGACATACACACAGAAAATAAAACACAGACAACAGAGGCCATATGGGGAAAATTGACAACTTCCACAAAACTATAAAAGCAGAAAGCCTATCAAACAATGATGACAGAACTAAGACCAAATGCATCTGCCATATCAGTAAATGTTAATGAGCCATACACACTTGCTAAAAAATAAAAAAGACTGGATCACAAACAAGGGCACTGAAGGTAGAATGATTCAGCAAGGTTTCATCAAAAAGGATGGGCAGGACGGGGCACAGTGGCTTACATCTGTAATCTCAGCACTTTGGGAGGCCGAGGCAGATAGATCATGAGGTCAGGAGTTCAAGACCAGCCTGGCCAACATGATGAAATCCCGTCTCTACTAAAAATACAAAAAAATTAGCCAGGTGTGGTGGTGGGTGCCTGCAGTCCCAGCTACTCAGGAGGCATCGCTTGAACCCGGGAGGCGGAGGTTGCAGTGAGCCAAGATTATGCCATTGCACTCCAGCCTGGGTGACAGACAGATTCCGTCTTAAAAAAAAAAAAAAAAAGATGGGCAGATGATTTTTACAAAGTTCTGCAGATGGATGATGGTGATGGTTGTACTACAGTGAGAAGTACTTAATACCCCTGAAATGTATACTTTAAAAAAGGTTAAAATGATAAATGTTACGTGTATTTTACCATAATTTTAAAAAAAGGATGAGTAGAAGCATAACACACAAATGCAAATGAAGATAAATCAGGGGTCATAATATCAGACAAAGCTGAAGTCAGGGCAAAAAAAATGAGAAAAAAGAAGGGCACTGTGTGAGGGTGAAGGATGACAGTCATCATGAAGATCTAATAGTAATGAATTGTTCATGTACCAAATAGCATAGCCTCAATATTCACCGAGCAAAACTGGAAATTTAGGGAGAAAAAGCAGAGTATGCTAGCATTAGCACCTTTTTTTTGTTGAGACAGAGTCTCACTCTGTTGCCCAGGCTGGAGTGCAATGGTATGATCTCTGCTCACTACAACCTCCACCTCTTGGGTTCAAGCAATTCTCCTGCCTCAGCCTCCTGAGTAGCTGGGATAACAGGTGCTCACCACTATGCTGGGCTAATTTTATTTTTTTTTTGTATTTTTAGTAGAAATGGGATTTCACCATGTTGGCCAGTCTGGTCTCGAACTCCTGACCTTGGGTGATCCACCCACTTTGGCCCCCCAAAGTGCTGCGATTACAGGCATGAGCCACGACGCCTGGCCTAGTGCATTTTAATTCACCTGTCTCAAACCATTCCATATGCAGTTGGCAAAAACAAAAGGAGAGAGGGAGCCAAATAATCTAACAACTGTGTGTGTGTGTAAAACACAGTCTACCTTCATTCTATTCAAATGCTCTTGAAAGTGCATACACAAAAAGTGACTATCAGGCCACAAAGAAAGTAAATTCCAAAAAATAGAAGACAATGTTCTCTGATAACAATATACTAGAATTTGAAAATACTAATAACGAAACCACAGACCAAACCAAACTTTGCCACCAAGAGGTCTATAAACACTTAAAAGTAACCTTGAGTTAAAAAGAACAAAAAACAAAAACTGCAGAATATCTAGACAATAACAAAAAATATATTTATGGACCTGTGGGATGCAGCCAAAGCCAGTGTTAAGAGGAACATATATAGCCTTAAAACACTGATCTTACTAATAAATGAGAAAGCATGAATTGCCCAACTCAAAAAGTTAGAAAAGACAAAATAAACCTAAGAAAGACATACAATAAATAAATGAAAACAGAAATGGAGTTAACAGCAAAAGAAAGGAACTCATAAATAACTCCATGTTTTTTTAAAATTAAAAAAAAAAAAATTTAGAGACAGGTTCTTGCTCTGTCACCCTAGCTGGAGTACAATGATGCAATCATAGTTCACCGCAACCTCAAACTCCTGGCTCAAGCAATCCCCCTGCACCAGCCTCCTGTGTAGCTAAGACTACAGGTGTGCACCACTACACCCAGCTAATTAAAAAAAAACTTTTTTTAGGGATGGCATCTTGCTGTGTTGCCCAGGCTGATCTTGATCTCCTGGCCTCAAGCAATCCTCCTGCCTTGGCCTCCCAAAATGCTGGAATTACAGGCATGAGTGACCATCTCTGGCCCCAACTACTTGTTTTTTGAAAAAACAGCGAGACATGTTCACTGCTGGGGAATCTAATGAAGCAGGAGATATAATACACAGAAGGTGGAGGTGACTGCTTGGAAGGATTCTCTGCACTTTTGCTCTCCAGCTTCACTTCTCACCATCCCTTAACCCCTCCCAACCGGCTTTTCTTCCAACTTCTCTGCAGAATTTGCCCTTGTCAAGGTTACCAAAGACCTCCATGTTAATAAACCCAGTGGTCAATTATCAGTCCCCCTTTCACTAATACTCCCAGCAGTACTGACTCAAGTGATCAATCCACCTGCTTCCAGCACACTGCAGTCTTCTTCTCCTGGTCCTCCTCCTCCCACTGCTGGTCTGCCCACATCTTCCCAACCTCCTCTTCTCCACTCTTTCTACTCACTGATGGATCTCACCTCCTCTCAAGGATTTAAACACTATATGTTGATGCCTATTTTTTCTTTTTTTTCTGAGACAGAGTCAGAGTCTTACACTATAACCCAGCCTGGAAATACGATGACTTTTGAGCCTCAAACTCTCACCTAAACTCCATTCTGATGGCCAACGTGTCTACTCGATGTCACCAAATGGATATTTAATAGACACCTCAAACTTAATATTCCCCAAACTAAAATCCCAACCTTCCTCCCCCATCCGGCTTTTACCCACAATTTTCCTGACCTCAGGAAATACACCTCCATCCTGCCAGTTGCTCTCATCAGAGGCCTGGAGTCATCTTTGACCCCTCTCTTCCTCTCTCATTCCATATCTAACCCAGGAGCAAATCCCGTCGGCCCTTCCTTTCACTTCCTGCTGCCTCCACCACTCCTACTGTGGTCCACGCTGGCAGGATTCTTGCAGTGGTCTCTGCGCTGGTCAGCGCCTTCCCTCTGCTCTCAACACAGCAGCCAGAGGAGCCCTGTGAAAACCTAAGTCCAATTACCCCACCCCTTTCCTCAAAACCCTCAGTGGTTCCCCAGATTCACTCAGAGCAGAAGCTAAAGCCCTTGCCACTCCATCACCTCCCTGTCCTGTTCCTCACTCTTTTCCTTTGCACTCTCTCCATTCCAATGGTAATGGTTTGTTTTGTGTCAATTTGACTGGGCCACAGGATGCCGTGATATTTGGTGAGACATTTTTCTGGGTGTGTCGTGAAGGTGTTTCATGATGAGATGAACATGTGACCTGGAAGATGAAGGAAAACAGTGTCCTTCTCTGTGCAGGTGGCCTCATTCAACCCACTGGAGGCCTAACAGAACCAACAAGTAAGAGGGAATTCATGCTATCTCTGCCTGCCTTTAAGTGGGGACATCATTCTCCTCCCTTTAGACTCAGGCTGGGACTGAAATTCACACCATTGGCTCTCCTGGGTCTCAGGCCCTCGACTCACACCATCAGCTCTCCTGGGTCTCAGGCTCTCAACTCAAAGTGGAACTCACACCATTGGCTCTCCTGGGTCTCAGACCCTCAACTCACACTGGAACTCACACCATCGACTCTCCTGGGTCTCAGACCCTCAACTCACACTGGAACTCACACCATCGGCTCTCCTGGGTCTCAGATCCTCAACTCACACTGGAACTCACACCATCGGCTCTCCTGGGTCTCAGATCCTCAACTCACACTGGAACTCACACCATCGGCTCTCCTGGGTCTCAGACCCTCAACTCACACTGGAACTCACCATCGGCTCTCCTGGGTCTCAGATCCTCAACTCACACTGGAACTCACACCATCGGCTCTCCTGGGTCTCAGACCCTCAACTCACACTGGAACTCACACCATCGGTTCTTCTGGGTCTCCAGCTTGCTAATTGCAGACCTTTGGATTCCGCAACCTGCATAGCTGCAGGAGCCAATTCCCTACAGTGCGTGTCTTCACATGTGTCTATATGTGATTAGTTCTGTTTCTCTGGAGCACACTGACTAATACACCATCTGTACCAGCATGCTCCTGTCTCTTCTCCCAGATAAACCCAAGGCTGAATCCCTGATCTCCTTTAAGTCACCTTTTTAGTGAGCCCCTTGGCCACCTGTTTAAAATTATCCTCTATCTCAAACGCATTATCACTGTCTAAAAGTCCATATATTTCACATACACATTTTAAAAATTGTCTGCAGTCTCCATAAAAGCAGGCTTTTTGCTGCTTTTGGCCATGACTGTATCCCCCGGGCCAATAACGATGCCTGGCACAGGGTCGGCACTCAATTAAGATGAACTGAACAAACAGAAGAACAAAGGCGACTGCCTGCTCAACTCGACAGAAATCAGGACGCCTCCAAGAAATGGATCAATTTCCAAGAAAAGAGAAATTACCCAAAGGATCCGGGAAGGGAGAATCTAAACAGACCAATTGCCAAGAAGAAAGACAGAAACTGTCAAATAGCAAATCCAAAGTCTAAAATAAGAGAAATGCAAATTAAAGCCATAATGAGAGAGGATTTCAGAGTGCAGACAAAAGGGAACATCCACATTCCTTCACTTGCCACCCTGACACAGATCAAAAGTGCTGAGCACCCGGCGCGTGTGTTGGTTTGAGTTTCTGCTTCACTGCTGGTCGGGGGGACGCTGGGGTCATTTCTGTGGAAGGCAATTTGACACATGCCTGTAGTACAGATGCCCACGTCCTCTGGGCCAGCAGTCTCACGTAACGATTATCCTACAGATGTGCTCACAAGGGCAACATAGGTACAAGCACATTCATCACAGAAAGGTGGGTCACAGCAGAAGATTATGGTCAGTGAAGTGTCCATCAGCAGGATGCCAGGTCAAAAACAAGAGCTCCCGCACAATGGAGAGTCACGCAGAGACCAGGAAGGCTGGGGCAGCTGTCCTCAGCCACCTCCCATGGTCTGCTCTGCTTCCCTGGGCGTTGGTCATCGAGATTCATGATTTGTGGCATTAATGCCACTTACACGCTGAGCCCTCTGCCCTGAACTTTAGTCTCAAATTCCCACCTTCCTCCCCTGGGCAATTTCTGTACTTTCCACTCAATTTTTCCGTAAACCTAAAACTGCTTTAAAAAAAAATATTCATTACCTAGATAACAAAATTCGTAAGACAGTGAGATGTCACTTTGAATCCACCAAATGAGCCAAACTTAGGAGATCAGATGATTTGAAAGGTAAGTGAACGCCCGCGAAGGGGACTCGCCACCGTGCTCTGCAGACGATCCGGCAACCTCTCTCTGCGTGTACTTCCCCAAGAAGTTCTGGAGCTGGTCTTCAGGGTCAACCTGTCACCTTCCTAGGGAAATGCATCAGCATGAGCTGCTTCTTAAAACACGTTTAAGGCCGGGCACAGTGGCTCACACCTATAATCCCAGCATTTTGGGAGGCCGAGGCAGGCGGATCAACAGGTCAGGAGTTCGAAACCAACCTGACCAACATGGTGAAACCCCCATCTCTACCAAAAACACAAAAATAAGCCAGGCGTGGTGGCGGCACCTGTAATCCCAGCTACTCGGGAGGCTGAGGCAGGAGAATTGCTTGAACCCAGGAGGTGGAGGTTGCGGTGAGCTGAGATCATGCCATTGCACTCCAGCCTGGGCCACAAGAATGAAACTCTGTCTCTAAATAAATACAAAACTTAGCCAGGCATGGTGATGGGCACCTGTAGTCCCAGCTACTTGGGAGGCTGAGGCAGGAGAATCACTCGAATCCTGGGGGTAGAGGTTGCAATGAGCTGAGATCGTGCCACTGCACTCCAGTCTGGGTGGCAGAGCGAGACCATCTCAAAAACAAAAATCTTTTAAGTTCAGGGGTATACGTGCAAGGACGTGCAGGTTTGTGACACATCTAAATGTGTGTCATGGGGGTTTGTTGTACAGATTATTTCATCACCCAGACATGAAACCTAGTACCCATTAGTTATTTTTCCTGGTCCTCTCCCTCTTCCCACCTTCTGCCCTCCAGTGGGCCCTCGTGTGTGTCGTTCCCCTCTATCTATCCATGTGTTCTCATCATTTAGCTCCCACTTATAAGTGAGAGCATGTAGTATTGGATTTTCTTTTCCTGGGTTAGTTTGCCAAGAGTAATGGCTTCTAGCTCCATACATGTCCCTGCAAAGGACATGATCTTGTTCTTTTTTTTATGGCTGCGTAGTATCCCATGGTGTCTACGCAGTCTTCCATACAGTTCTCAGAAGTGAGGATGCAAGAGCCCCTGTGACAGAATGCATAGGTCTTGCACACAAAATGTTGGGTCAAAGGTAAGAAATACTATACATGAAAAGTGAACACACATGTTCCCAGTATTTACATAATTTGGGCATCACGCTCAATTAAGACAAAAGAGTGGGGTGGATGGAGTAGGCATAGAGGGTGGGGGGACGGGGGGTAGGTACAGTAAGGGGCCCATCACAGCCACTGATGTGGGAGCTAGGGACCAGGAGGTGTGACCAGCTCAACATTCTGGACCCAAGGTTTGGAAACCAGGATGAAGCCTGGCTGACTCCACTATGAGGCTGAAAAGCTGAGAACATCACACAAGGCTCATGAAAAAGGGAAGTATGTCCTCACCCGCCCGGCTACGTTCTTAGGTGGAAACTTGCAACAGGGTGGCCACATGGTAGAAACGGCCAGAAGCAGGCCAGGTGCGGTGACTCACGCCTGTAATCCCAGCACTTTGGGAGGCTGAGGCGGGCAGGTCACAAGAGTTCGAGACCAGCTTGAACATGGTGAAACCCCGTCTCTACTAAAAATACAAAAAATTAGCCGGATGCAGTGGCACGCAACCTATAATCCCAGCTACTCAGGAGGCTGAGGCAGGAGAATCACTTGAACCCGGGAGGAGGAGGTTGCAATGAGCTGAGATTGTGCCACTGCACTCCAGCATGGGCAACAGAGCAAGACTCCGTCTCAGAAAAATAATAAATTTAAAAAATAAAAATTATTGAAAAAGAAAAACAGCCAGAGGCCCAGGGGAGCTGGGAAATAGCAGGACAGGGGCTGCTTCCTGGGTGGAGCCCTCGGTTGTACAAAAGAGTTCCAAGAAGCACTTCCTGCCCCTGGGCTTGGGCATGGCATGGCTGTGTGGGGACAGGCAGACACACACACATGCCAAGGGGAGCTGAGATGGAAAAGGACTTTGGGTTGCATTAATAGAAGTATATGTGCCAAAATAGGGGAGATGACCCAAGGTTCTGCCGATCTTTGTGATGGCTGGACCACAAAGTCAGAATTTCAGTGTAGGGGGGGCTTGAAACCTAGTGTCCAATTTTCCTAGAATTGTTCTTTACTTTTCTTTTTCCCTGTGTGTTCACCTCTTAGCTCTTCAGGAATGCAATTATAACGTTTACCTCTCCTCCACCAGGCGCTCCCTGCACTGCAAGCGTATCTAACTACAGTTCGATTTGCTTAGAAATTCTCAGGACAAAATGTTGAACCAAACCAGGCACCCTCTGGGATCCTCCCCCACCAGGAGATTGCCTCAAGACGACGGTCAGTTTACAGCCTAGCTCTGTCCACCATGGCGCCCTCCAGACTACCCGGCTGAGAAGACATACAAGCAAGTCAGGTGGACCCTGCACCTCCTCACCCCTCCTCCCCTGCATGCCTTTCACACCAAGTTCCCCTTTAAAGATCCCACTTTCCTCCCCGAAAGCTGAAGCGATTCCCTTAAATCAGGAGCCTGTACTGTTTCCCCTTCACCAAGCTCTGCAATAAAGTCACTTTCTTCCTACCAGACCCCTCTCTGTTCATTCGGATTCTGCAAGAGGCTGGACATGTGTTTGGTTATGGCCTGACTTGAGAGCCCACCTGCAACCTCCATGCTGCACAGGAAGGAAAGAATGTGACACGGACTCATTCTCAGCCCAGGACCTGGTGACAATTCAGCCTCTGGCCTTGGAGACCCTGTCTGCAGGTGCAGACAGTGCCATTAGGCTGGTAAAGGTTGGGACAGAGGGAGCCCAGGGACTGAGGGAAGAGGGACAGAAAGTCAGAGGTGGCTTGGAGAGGAGGTCCAGGTGATGGTCGAGGCCTTTGCTTGGTTTCTGCAGGAACGGTAAGCTCACTCCTTTACAGGCCATTCCCTTTTAAGCCGCTCAGTTACCTGGAAAACTTTTACAACGCAGAGCCAAACGCTTGCTGTGGGCCACAGTCTGGCCTTCCTGGCCCGTGGTGGCCCTTCTGGGATAAGGGTGGCAGCAGCCATGCCCCTCCTCACTCCTTTTTGCTGCTCAGGCTGACATGGAAAAGAGGTTGTCCATTCTGGGGTGCGGGCAGCATCACCCCTGACTTTGGCCAAGGCCTCCTGATGGTTACCCCTGCATGGCAGTCTTTGCATTCCCCAGAGCGGTTTCCCTGGAGGGCAAAGTGGCTTCGGTCACTCCCCGGGGACACATCTCTGTTTGGGGATGACAAGCACAAAACTCAGGCTGGTGGACCCGGGAGGGAAGGGCTGCCACCGGGGCATGCTGAGGGCTGCTATGGCACTGACGCGGCTCTATTTCTCATGCCATTGGTGAGGACGTGGTGTTTGCTTCATTCCTTTTTATACCTCATATATATGTGTGTATATATATGTATATATATATGAGGTATAAAAAATATATATACACACACACTATATGGATTCTCTTGCAGAAAATGAAATATTTCAAAATCAATGACTTAAAAAAAATTCTACTTATAGTTTCTTAGAGGGTAAAGCTTTGATGCCTTAGCTGGGCCTCAGGGCCTCTTACCAACAGAACTGTTACAGCTTTCAGTTTTGTGGTCTCCACTCCAAAGTACTCGTCCCAGAAAGCCCCAGTGTGCTCTTTACACTACTGGGAACACCCTCCCCTATCTCCACCTCGAAAACTCCTATACATCCTTCAAGACCTCACTCACTGGGCACACCTTCTGTGCAGCTTGTCTGACTCCCGCAGGCCTTTGTAACACCCTGTACCCACACGGTACTGTCGAGTCCCATGGCAGAGATGACCCTGGCCTCAACATCAGACAAGCCTGGGTTCAGGTCCCAGCTCTGCCCCTCACAAGCTGTGTGACCCTGGGCAAGTTATTAACCTCTCTGGGCCTTAGGCACCCACCTATTACTCCTCTAGGCCACCCTCACTGCCGCCCGGTGGGGCTATCACTCCTGTGGACACAGCCCAGCCCATCAGCCCACAGTAGCCCCAGGAACGCTTCCTCATTGCACAGCCTTCTGGAAGGAATCTTTGGCAAATGTCAACTCTTGTTCTGCTTTCATGGCAAGCTCGCCTTGGTCACATGCGGGGCTGTAGCCTGTGCGTGCAGGAAGCTGTTCCTGTGGGGCCACTGACTCCTGCCACGAAGGACTCGCCTGCCCTGATGCGGGGGTTACGTGTCCTCCTAGGCACTCTGCAGGCCGCCGCGCCCCTCACTGCCAGTCCCGTGGACCCCAGGCCCAGGCCCACGCCCACCAGCACTCCCCTCACTCACTGTCAACTTGTGGTCCCTCGCACCAGGCCTTCCATAAGCCAGGACTGTGGCACCTTTGGCCAGGCCTGGGCTGGGTGCTGGGGGCTCAGAACTGAGTCAGGTGTGGGCCCTGCCCTTGAGAGCTCCAAGCTGGTGGGGGAGCCACACCAGCACCCCGAAATAAGAGCAGCAGACCCATGCTGTGTCAGGGGCGAGTGTCTGGCAGTCTTGGGGCCCTGGCCAGGGTGGGGATTGGGGGAAACGTTCTTGGGAGCAGCCACAGAGCTGGGCCCTGGACAAGGTTTGTTGGGACAACAGGGAGGGCACTCCGGGCGGAGGGAACAGCCTCAGCCAAGGCCATTCAGGGGATCACAAGGAGCACGGCTGTCATAGCACAAGATGCTTCTGGCAGGGTTGAGTCTGGAGAGGCGGCAGCCACAAGGCCATCTGCCAGGGGAAGGTGTCTGGACCTGATCCCGAGGCTGTGGGGAGTCGACATGGAAGATCATTCCTAATTCTCATAGTGGCAAGATCAGGGCTGCAGGGCACTGTTATCTCCTCTGCGCCAGGCAGCGTGCCAAGCACTTCCCATGCATGTGTAGCCTCAGTTCTCTCGGCAGCCTCAGGGGTGGGGACCACTAGTCCCTGCAACTTGCTGATGAGGACACTGAGGCTCAGAGAGACAAAGTCACTAGCCCAGGACTGCATATCTAGCTAGCAGTGGAGCTTGGCCTGTGCTGCTGACCACAGGCCACAAAGCCAGCCCCTCTCATCCAGGGCAGTGGCCTGGACAGGCTGGGGAGCAGCAGGCTGCCCTGCTGACCCTAGCAGCCCTGCTGAGAGAGGAGCTGAGCCTGGAACCGGGAGCAGGGCCCACGGGGTGAGAAGCGTCTGCAGCTGGCAGGCCTCACTGGCGGGCTGGCGCCTGCAACCTAAGTGGGAAGATAACAGAGCACCTGGCAATTTGAATAACAATGAAAGCTTCCAGAATGCGAACTTCTGTGACAATAACCCTTCCTGCCGACAAAAGCAGAGGAGTCATGAGGCACAACACGCCTCACTGCAGGTGAACTGGAGACAATGTGTTCTCCAGCAGTGGCAACAGCTTCTGTTAGTTGGCGCTGACTGTATGCACGTGGGGTGTGGGGCTGGGAGCCTTCACGTATTTTGCTTTTCCTTTTTTTTTGAGACAGAGTCTCTGTCTTCCAGTCAATGGCGTGATCTCGGCTCACTGTAACCTCCGCCTCCCGAGTTCAAACAATTCTCCTGCCTCAGCCTCCGGAGTAGTTGGGATTACAGGTGCCCTCCAAGATACCCGGCTAATTTTTGTATTTTTAGTAGAGATGGGGTTTCACCATGTTGGTCAAGCTAGTCTCAAACTCCTGACCTCAGGTGATCCACCCACCTAGGCCTCCCAAAGTACTGGGATTACAGGCGTGAGCCACTGCACCTGGCCGCCTTCACATATTTTTTAAGGGAGTCTCACAAGGACCTGAAACGGGGAGATGCTATTAACCCTACTTTGTAAATGTGTCCCTGCAGACAGTACAGGGACATCGAGGAGCTTATTCGAGGCAAGATGGCCATCCCAAGGAACGCTGCCTCAACATGGAGAAAGAGACTCTGCTGACACGACAGAGTTGAGGGTTTTGGGAGAGGGAGATGAGCCTGGATTAACTGGCTGGGCTTGATGCCATCACAGGGTCCAAAGTGAGGAAGGCAGGAGGCTCAGTCAGCGGAAGGGATGTGGCCACGGGAGCAGAGGTAGGAGAGATGTCCTTGCATCTGGAAGGGGCCATAAGCCGAGGAATGTGGGCGCCTCTGGGAACTGGAGCAGGCAAGGAAATGGACCCACCCCTGCAGCCTCCAGCAGGGCCCTGTGCTGCTGATGCCTTGCCATGCGGTGTTCATGAGTCTCCTTTCCAACTGCTGTCCTCCGGATCTGTACAAGACTAAATCTTCGTTGTTTTAAGTCACTGCATTTGTGATAGTTTATCACAGCAGCTACGGGACATTCACACAATACCCAAGAGAGATGTGTGTGTTCACCAGGAGACGTGGATGCGAAGGTTCACGCAGCTTTACTGATAATGGCTGGAAGGTGGAAACAGCCCAAGTTTCCTGGAAAGGTGATGGAGAAACACAGCGTGGTGCGTCCACACAATGCAATGGGCACAGATCCAGGCTGGGGACAAGACAGGAACCTTCATCTTCTGCTTCCTGGGCGGAGTGCTCTGCCCTAGCACCTGCCTTGTCAACGTCCTGGTGGACCCGTGGGATTGCCCAGTTCTTGCATCTTCACTGAGAGGAAAACAGAGACGATGACTCCATTTTACAGTTGGGTAAAGTGAGGCTCACGGCCATGCTGCCCAGGGAGGAGCTGAAGAGACCCGAGGCCTGCTGGGGACCAGATCTTCTCAATGGTGGTTCCTTTTGGCAGCCTCTCTCCAAGCCCAGGGCAGAGCCTGGCACATGGGAGAGCTTTGTGGGAGTTTGCTGAGCAAATGACAGAGAGCAGGTGTGGTGTGAGCTCTGGTGGCTGGACACACCTTCCCGTCCCCTGCAGACCTGTCTTCCTGGCTGGGTCCAATGTGCAGGGATTTGGGGCAGAGTTGGGGTGTCCTGACGGATGTGGTCACTCTCAGGGGATGTCAGTCCGTGGATGCAGATGCAGCAAAGTCCCTGGAGCCCTGCCTGCCTCCCTGCTTACCCTCCGCACTCTGAGGGATGCTCTCTGCCAGGATGGGGCACCTTGGGCAAGGGATGGGAGGCCTCTAATGTGGCCCAAGATGTTTAACCAGAGTCCTACAGGCCCCAACCTGAACTGGACCCAGAAATTCACAAGTTGTGTGACCTTGGATGAGGTCCCCAACACACACACCAGAGCCCCCAACACACACACCAGAGACCCCAACACACACACACCAGAGATCTTAACAAACACACCAGAAACTCCAACACACACCAGAGCCCCCAAAACACCAGATCCCCCAAAACACACACCAGAATCCCCAACACACACACCAGAGCCAACACACACACACACCAGAGACCCCAACATGCACACACACACCAGAGACCTTAACACACACACACACCAGAAATCCCCACACACACACCAGAGCCCCCAAAACACACACACACCAGAGACCTTAACACACACACACCAGAGACCTTAACTCACACACACCAGAGCCAACACACACACACACCAGAGACCTTAACTCACACACACACCAGAAACCCCAACACACACACCAGAGACCTTAACACACACACACACCAGTGTTGACTTTTCCCTTCTGCCCTCAGTCCCATCTGTAAAATGCTGCTGCTCACAGCCCCCTGCTCTGATTCTACATTGAGCCCTGTGCTACGCAGCCCCAAGACGGCCTCCAAATAATCCACCTCCAGCTACTCACACCCTCCTTTGGTACCAAGGGAGACCAAAGGATGGGGGCGGAGCCAAGTGGCTTGCTTGTAACAAATAGAGTAGAAGTGACAGGGATGGGATGTCCCTTCCAAGGTTAGGCTCCAAAAAGACTGTGGGTTCCACCAGGCTCTGCACCTTGAAGTCTCTCTCCCAGAGCCCTCTTTTTGGGCAGTCAGCTGTCATGCCACGAGCTATCCTGTGGAGAGGCCCACCTGGTGAGCAACTGACATCCCCAGCCAACACCTGACCCCGCTACCAGCCACCTGAGTGAGCTAGGAGGTGTATCCTCTCCAGCAGAGCCTTGAGATGACCACAGTCTCAGCCCATGCTTTGACTGCAGCCTCCTGGGAGACCCCAAGCCAGGAGACCCAGCGAAGCCACACCTTGACTTACACCTTTCTGACTCACAGAAAGGGCTAAATGCTTGCTGTTTTATGCTGCTGGCTTGCGGGGTAACTTGTTACACAGCACCAGCTGGCTAATACAAGGCCTCAGGGCAGAGCTAGAGATTCGGGGAGAGGGAGGATCTTGGAGATTGTGCATCTGGACATCCCTCTACTCTATCCTCAGGGAAGGAGCCTCTGACCTCTGCTTGCACACCCCAAAGACGGGGAGCTCCCTGCTTACCGAGGCCAGCAAATCTGCTGTAGAGCCAGGCTGCCTGGGAAGGTCGTCCCTCTGCCTCCTGCTTCCTCTTCCTACTGGTGCCAGCGTGGCTCTGGGGGTTCCCTGGCACCAGCCCCATCCTTCAGGGATGTGTGGGTTCCCCCAGAGTGAGCTGGTATCTGGATCAGGCTTCTCTGCATCACAGCTTCATTCCCTTCTCTGCTTCAGGGGAGAGTTATTGGGAGGTAAGTGAGGGCTCAGGCCTGGCCTTGCCATTCAGTGTGCACCTGGCAGAGGACCCCAGGATGCACCAGTCTTCACTCAGCCTTAGCTCGAAGTCACCATCTCCACCTGCCTCAGTTTATTCGTCTGCTACATGGAGATTTCTGTGAGGACATGAGATAGTGCATGTAACAACGCTTGACACACAGAAAGCACTCAAGAAATATGTGTTCTGTTGAATCGGGAGAAAACATATTCAAAGTGGGGCCGTGGGGATGCTTGAGGGAATTTTTGTCTTCAGCAAAATATCTTGATGGGCCATCCAGATGGATGGGGATGCGGAGTGGATGAGGCAGTGGGGTGTGTTTGTGTTGGAGGGCTTGTGTGTGCTGGGGGGCTGTTGTTGGGGGCTCTGGTATGTGTGTGTGTGTGTGGGTGTGTTGGGAGGCCAGGGCACGTTGTAGGTGCTCTGGGAGAGCCTCTGCCTGGCTGTTTGACTTTGGACAGGTGCTATGGCCTCTCTGAGCCCAGGGTTTCCGGCAAAATGGCAAGAAAAATGCCACTGGCGAGGTGGCGGCACGGGGGAAATGGCCGTCCTCTGCAAACTCCCTCGCACCCCAGTCAGCTCCCCTGGTCTCCAGGAAAAACCAAAATAAAGATCCTGCTTGAAGACAATGAGAATTATTTTGTGCTTTATAGGGCGCCACATAATCTAAATAATGAAACATGGAAACCTTCTTTCCTTCAGGAAGAAGCTGGCGGGCATCCCAGCTATGTAAAAGGCAGGCGGTGGGGTGGGGATGACAAAGCTATTTGATGCCAGCTATGCCCAGTGGCTCCTGGCAGACAGGACGGTGCCTGGTGTGTTGTTAGAGCCCACGGATTGTACCTGGGATGGGGATGTGGGCATGGCAGGCAGGGGATATCGCGGGAGCAACAGGCAGAGGGCAGGGCACGCAGCCCACATCCGAGGCCAGGTCCCACGCCCCTCACCTGCCCTGATCCTCTTGCAGCTTCCAGACCCCATTCGCCCTGGGGTTCCTCCTGCCATGCGTGGGGGCTGCTCCTCCCCAGGCCCATTGCAGTGGTCTCTCGGGGCATCTCAAACTCAAGACACTCCATGCTGCTGAGCCCAAAGCCATGTCTGCCCCAAGGTCCCCATCTTGGAAAATCTCCCAGGCTGCTCAGCCCAGGGTCCCAGACATCTTCCTTGGACCCCCACCTCCTTCTCAGCCCCCCACCGCAGACCCTGGCCAATCCCACGGACTCCACTCCCTGGTGCTGGCCCCTCCCCACCATGACCCTCAGCCAAGCCACAGACATGGCTGCAGTTCGTGGGACAGTGGCAGCCTCTCTGGCGGACTCCCAGCTCCCTTCCCAAAGGCAAATGCAGTCTGCCACTCTCCTTGAGGGCAACCCGTCCCCGGACCGAGAAGCCCACACCTCACCATGGCCCTGCACAGTCAGACCTCCTTGCTTCTCCCACCCATCCCCTCCTGCATTCTTTCCCCCCCCACACTCGTGCCACCTGACTGCCCTTCTGATAGATGGATGCATGACTCTCTGTCTCAGTGCCTCTGCACATGCTATTTCCAGTGCCTGGACCACTCCCCACTTTGTCCCCTAGTCTCTTCCTACTCTGACAGCCTCATTCCTTTCCATCCTACAGATCCCAGCTGCCCAGAGAGGCAGGGCCAGGCCATAGAAGGCTGTGGATGCCCAGCTGAGGGACTGTCCTTATCCTGCAGGACCCTGTGGGAGTCTCCAAAGGGCTGGGAGCCTCTGCAGAGACAGGACCGGAGGCTGCCCTGGCTTTGGGAGTAGGGTCAACAGGCAGCTGTGTCAGTTTTGGGGGCTTCCATTATTCACACCCCGCTTGTAGCCTTCCATTCTGTTTACCCTCCCGACGTTCGGACACTTCTCGGGGAACTTAGGGCCTTTATACATCCCCATGGTAAAGGTTAATTTTTAATGCTGCTTTGGTAAATATTTGATGCCACCGCTTTAATGGGAGGATGCATTAGACATTAAATGCCACAAAGTGCTCTGAGATGCTGCCCTTTTCATCGGCAACCTCTGTCCGTAGCTCCTCCTGCCTCCCGTTCTATGAAAATAAAGACTTTCTTCTTTGCCTCCCGCTATGAAGTTTTCAAAGCATTTTTCAAATCCATTCTTGCCCCGATCAGCGCTTCCATTAGCCAGATAGAAGGTCAAAGAGGTTCTCAGCTGAAAGATGGCTTAGAAGCCTCAGTCCCTTCCCTCATCTTACACAAGGGGAAAGCGAGGCCGAGGAGGGACATGGCCTGCCCGAGGCTAAACAGCAAGTCTGTGGGTGAGGGAGTGGAACGAGATGCCGGGACTCCCAGCCCAGGGCTCTGCTCTGGCACTGGCACCCCCCAGAAGACTCAGACCAGTCCTGCCCTCACCCAGTCCAGTGGAAACAGGCCACAGGGCTCTCTGTGCTGCAAGTGGGCGGCAGGGAGAGTGGTCTTTTAGAGGATGGTGAGAGGCCTCGGGAAGGAGCGTGACCTCAGCGAGGTTTTGAGGAATGAGTAGGAGCTCGCCAAGGGGCTGGGGTGGGGAAACCGGTGAGGTGAATGGGTGCGGGTAAGCACCTGGGGGCAGGGATGGGGACTGATCCACTCTGTATCCCCAGTCCTGGACTGGGGCCCAGACTTGGCCCATACGTTTTAATCCTTGTGAAATGAATGTGGCCTTTGCCTCCAGGGCTGTGTGCACTGTGGCCTTGATCATCGGCTCCTGGTCCCACAGGCCCTGGTGCCCTTGCGTCTCCGTGCTTCCTTCAGCCCGGGCTCTGACCTGACCAGCTTCCATGCATTCTGCACTCCTGGCCCGTCCCTGGTGCTGGGGCTGCTTCCCTGACATCCTTTCTACTGCCCAGGACAGTAAACACACCCCAGTCAGCTCCACGCCCCAGTCAGCTCCATGCACACCATGCCACACAGACCCTCACAATATATACACACATACCACGCCACACACCCACAATACACATACACCCCATGCCACACACGATGCCACACAGACACCCACAATATATACATAAACACATCATGCCACACAGACCCACACAATATCACATACACACCATGCCACACAGACCCTCACAACATATACACACCACACCACACAGCCACCCACAATACACATAAACACACACCCCATGCCACACACAATGCTGCACATCCACAATATACACATACATATACCATGTCACACAGATGCAATGTACACATACACACACACCATGCCACACAGACCCACACAATATACACACATGCCATGCCAGACACAACACTACACACACTACCATGGCACAGATACCACACCACACACACACACACAATGCCCCACAGACCCACACAATATACCACCATGCCACACAGACCCACACAATATATACACACCATGCCACAGATACCACACACGTCACATAGACACAAACAATATATATACACACACTAAGCCACAGAGACACAACGCACACACACCCCATGCCACACAGACATCACACAATGCACATACCACACACCATGCCACACAGACTCCTACTCACCTGTGACCTGTCCTAGCCCCTCAGGACCCACCTCTGCCCTCTCCACCTCTCCCCTGGTGCTGGCGTCCCATGGTGGTAACAATGCACGCCCCTGTGCCCAGCCCCGCCCCTCCAGTGCTGTCCTTCCTGGTCAGCAGCAACACCACACGTCTCTTGGATCAGACCCTTGAGTTGTCCTCATCCTCAGTGTGCCCCTCCAACATCCAATTCCTTTGTGGGTCCTGCCTGCACTACCTCCAAAATACTGTCGTGTGTCCCCCCAACCACTGCCTGGGGCACAGTGACGGCCTCCCCCCAGGCCTCCCCGCCTCCATTCCTGCTGGTTGGCTGCTGTCAGCTGTGTGGCAGTGGCCTCTCGCCAAAACCCCCACCAGACCAAGTCCTCGCGCTTCGCTGGCTCCATGTTTCCCTTAAACAAATGGAACCACTGTCTCCCATCTTAACCACCCTGCAGACTTGAGTCCCAAATCTCCCTCCCTCTTGGATGCCATCAGTGGTGAGATGTCCCATGGATTGAATCATGGCTTTGGGAAGGAGGTAAGCGACACTCCAGTAAGTGTACACATTGATCGGGGGACACATCTGGGCTTGAGGCCCTGCAGGGTGACAAGGACATGTCCCTTAGAAACATAAGTGACAACAGTATCAGTCAGAGTCCAGGGAGGGACACAGCAGCTGTGGCTGTCATGGAATAGGGCATTTATGATAGGGACTTGAGTTTCCATACTTGTGGGAGGAGCTGGGCAGTGAAGGTCCAGGAGGGACCTTGGAGGCTTAGAGAAGGGACACTCAGCAGTGCTGGGCAGGGAGAGAACGGGGTCAGCTCGCAGGGACGCTGAAGCCAGGCCCATCCTGCCTCCTTGAGACCACAAGGAGGGTCACAGGGTCTGCCAGCCTAGGGTGGGTGGTCGGGAAGGAGAGCCAGACACAGACGGGAAACCCGAGGACACTGGGGGCCCCGGGGCAGCCCCGCAGCTGTGCTTCCCCGGCTCTGCCCAGTGAGACCACCAGCACCAGTGACTGCAGCTTCCACCTCCCAAGTCTCAGACAGCTCAAGCCAGCCCACCGGGAAGCAGACCCGGGGACACAAAGACCCCAGAGCAACCAGGCTGGCAACAGAACCTAGCACAGCATCTCCTTTTTCTTGTCTGGCTACAGAAGCTGTGAATAAGCCCTGAGCAACCTCAAACGAGGGGTAGGCAAAGGAGGCACACTTAGCAGGGACCTCTTTCCCCACTCAGAGTAGATAAAGAAAAGAGGATAGACTTTGGGGGTTCTGCCTATGAGCGGGGTGCTGAGTTAGGCCCTCCCCACATCCCCTCTGATTTCATCCCTATGATCCCCTCGCCAGGTGGAACTCATTTACTCCCTGTGCCTACGTCCACGTGGCAGCCCAGAGAGGTGATGCAACTTGCCCAAGGACACACAGCTGGGCAGCACAGAGTCTGGTCCAAGCTCAGCCCAGGCAGCCCCAGAAGCCCATTGTTCCCACCTGCCCTCACCTGCAGCACCCAGCTATTCCTGAAGCCATAGGCCCCACCACACAGGGTGTAATAGACTCGCTCCCAGAGCTCACAGCTGAAGCGATCAGGTGACAAGTCCCCCTCTCCCCCAGCACCCTCTGGGGCACCTTAGAAGCTACAGGAAGTCCGAGCTGGAGGGTGCTTAAGAGGAGCAGGGAGCAAGCGTCCTCCAGCCCAGGGGCGAGCCTTGGTTTCCATCATTTTGACAGGAGCCGAAATGCCCATGTTGGGAGACATTTGCAGCGCCAACAAGCATCTATCCTTGGAAGGAAATATTTTAGCAGTTAAGACCAGGGTTTTAATAGCAGGGGAAATAAAGTAGAATCCATGGTCCTCCCTGACCCAGGCCAATGGAGATAAATTCCTTCTCCACTCGCCCTGCCCTGCAGCGCCTGATCTGGGAGCCAGCCCTATTAAAGGCCCCTGAACTAAATTGCTTTTTTGGGAACATTACTGCCACTGGCCCAACCACACGTCTCTCTGCAGGGTGATCTCGCTCCTTCCATATTACTCTTGCTGCAGCCGAGAGGGTGATTATGTGGAATTCCTGTCAAATCAACATAAAGGAGTATCCTCCGAGCTGGAGGCGTATTCACGAGCCCCCAGATCTGCCTGGGCCTTTGTGGAAGTGTCTTTTTGTTAATTACTCACGCAAGCTGGCATCTTTGTTTGCACAGCAGTTACTGCGTTAGGGCATTTTAATTAAGCTTCCAAACTAAAGATTCCAAACTGGCTGGCTAGAGCCGTGCGGGTCTCTCCCGGGGCAGGATTATAGGAGCCACCTCCGAGGAGGGGGCTTGTAAGATGCCCGCTGCAGGCAGCACATCCCCAGAAACAGGTGTGCCATGTTGCCAAGCTCTTAATGGGAGCAGTTTCCTTTCTCCCAACAGCTGCACCCTGGGCCCAGAGACACAAAATCTCCATCTGAACTCCAAATAGCTGTGTTAGGTCTAGTGCATTCTAGAAGTGTGTCTTCAAAATGACTTTTCCAAAAACCTTCCCTAAGGAATATTCACCCTTTGGCTGAAGACATTGATTTTTTCCAAGCAAAGCCAGGGCAGGGTCAGAATGGATTTTCCACACATCACTGGACAGAGTTCCTTAAGGGCAAGGGCCCGGCCTTTTTTGTCTTTCTGTTCCCAGCACTTAACACGGGGCATGGCCTGCGGCCAGCCCTCAATAAATGCTTGCTGAATACATGAGTAAATTAATCTCGTCTGGGCTGTATCCATACAACGAACACGGATTGTTCCAGAGAAAGGGAAGGACAGGGTTGTAGCCTTTGCAAAGAGGATGCCCAAGACATTTCCTTGGTGGCACTAAAGACCCAGATGTGTGGCACAGAGGTCAGACCAGTCTTTCTGCCTCCTCATCTGCCCTGCTTCCTTTTCCTGGGGAAGGGTCAGGAGCTGCAAAGGGCCGATGAATTGGCCTCCCAGAACCAGCTTGCCTCTTGCCCTGGCTATCATTGCCCTGGGTGCCTGTCTGTGAGTGACCCTGGAAACACTAGGTCACTGTTTTCATGTGCACTTAAGAAACACATTGGCTGTAATCCCAGAACTTTGGGAGGCCGAGGCAGGCGGATTGCCTGGGCTTAGGAGTTCAAGACCAGCCTGAACAATGTGGCAAAACTCTGTCTCTACTAAAATACAGAAAGTTAGCTGGGCGTGGTGGCACATGCCCACAGTCCCAGCTACTCAGGAGGCTAATTCAGGAGAATTGCTTGAACCCTGGAGGCTGAGGTTGCAGTGAGCTGAGATAGCACCACTGCACTCCAGCCTGGGCAACAGAGCAAGACTCTGTCTCCAAAAAAAAAAAAAAAAAAAGACATTGGCTTCCCACAGCAATGTTCACAGACCACTGGAGCAAGCGAGATTATGTGAGGAGGTAAATATACCAGCATTTGAACCGTTATGCGCAGGGGCAAGCTGGTAAACATTTAACAACCTATTCTCCAGAGAAAGAAAAACCCTGATTTGTAACACATGCTGTCAATTTCCCGAGTGTAAATACCAGTGCTGTCACTGAATCAAAGACAGGAAGAGATACAAGTAGCCACCACTTGATAGATTTCCACCATACAGACACAACAGATGCAAATAACCTCGCCAGCACAGATGACTGTAAATGTAGCAAAAGAACTAGGAAGTGATACATTTTGAGCATGTATTACCTGTGTGTTTAACACAATGTATTTAATTGCATGTTTATATAATTTGCAATAGTGGTTGTGTTTAACAACAGGCTACCATAATTCCTACAACTTGAACTCTCTTGAGCCAGTGTGATGTAGCCCCATCTCATACTGGATATGTTTACTTGCTTGTTTTAATGAGAATTAGGAAAAATACAACTCTTAAACCAGCGACGGTATTGCTTAGAGCAAATCTGACTTTTCTACAAATACGACTTGATTTCAAGTCAATTAAAAATGTATTAAGTAAACAGAATGAGGGATGTACACAGACCGAGAACACCAAGGAACTGAAACGTGGGGGATAAATGTTGCTTTATGAAAATGGTTTCAAACCTCAACTGTCTTGGGGGTGCAGTAAAACAAATGGGCAACTCACAAGAGAGGAAATACAATTAATTAACAAATGAAAGGAAAGGTGTTTTATCTCAAAAACCACCAAAGAAATGCAAACAGGCTGGGCGCGTGGTTTATACCTGTAGTTCTAGCACTTCGGGAGGCTGAGGCAGATGGATTGCTTGAGGTCAGGAGTTTGAGACCAGCCTGGCTGACACAGTGAACCTCCCCTCCGCCGCCGCCACCCACCCTGTCTCCACTAAAAACACAAAAATTAGCCGGGCGTGGTGGTGGGTGTCTGTAATCCCAGCTACTCGGGAAGCCAAGGCAGGAGAATCACTTGAACCTGGGAGGCGGAAGGAGGCTGCAGTGAGCCAAGATTGCGCCACTGCACTCCAGCCTGGGCGACAGAATGAGACTCCATCTCAAGAAATGCAAACTGTATAAAAATGAGGGCACCCCATGCTGGAGAGGGAGCCCCGAATCCAATAACCTCAAAAGCTGCCTCGCTGCACCAGCCCTTTGGGAATGAGGCTGGCGCTGGAATCGAGACCCATAAAACTGTCACCCCCTGGACTCAGGAATCTCCCTGCCTGGCATCTATCTGGAGGAAATCATTCCAGAAAGGGAAAAGCCACAAACTCACAAAGGTGTCTGCTGTTTTCTGGAGTATGTCTCCTCCTCCTGCCCCCAGGAGAGCTGGGATTGGTGTTATTTGTCATCGTATTAATAAAAACATTACACGCTGTATAAACGCCCCACGGTAGGCAAATGACTGCATGAATCCCACATGTGGAATCCGAACAACTGTGTGGCCACTGAAATGGTATTTAGAAAGGTCAGGTAAAATCACAGGGTCATTGCTGATTCAGTAGAAGAATAAAATCAGAAGGCACACCATTATTAGAGATGCGCAAACGCAGGTGTGCATTAGAAGGGAGGAAAATGCAAAGCAGTTATAGCTGTGAGTGAGTGGGAACCCGAGTGGCTTTTTTTCCCCCTATTTTTTTACTCTTCAAATAATAGTTGCAACATTAATCACAGTTAGCATTTCCTGAGGCACATGCCACAGACCAGGCTCTGTTCCAGTCCTAACAATCATCTCACAACCTAAGGCCACTTGTGTCCATTGTACTGATGGGAACACTGAGGCTCAGGGGAGCTAGTGGCTTACCTGCAGTTGCCCACTGGCCTGTAGACAGGATCTGAACTCAGCTCTGATTCGAAGACTACGCAGTTCACCCCTCTGCGGGTTTGCTAGAGTACAGCTAGGAGGTTTTCGAAGTAAACTTGTATTAGAACTAAGCGTGGGTGTTGCGTCTTTACCTTCTGTTCTGCCAGGCCCTCCTCTGGTGGGGAGTGGTTTGCAGAGGAGGGTGGGGAGCTGCCAGGTGGAAGAGATGAGCACACCTGCCGCCTCCGGAAAGATTCCCAGGGCTGGGAAAGACCTTCACAAATGGTGCAGGGGAAAAGACGAACCCCGAAAGCAAACAAAACCAACCACGCACCCCAACCGAGCACACACCAAGCTGGCACCATAGCCTCGTTTAAACCCCTGCCTGGCAGCCCGCGAAGGGGCCGACGGCGGATCAGAAGCCAGGCTGAGTTTCGGGAGGCTCCTGGGCCCACATCAGACAGGATTTGTTTCACTGACACCTGCGGGCCAGATCTCAGGTGCTTTGGGGGATCCCTGAGGTCCTGCCCCGGGGATGGGTGAGACCTGCCTTGCACAGAGAACCCACAACCACAGGGCAGCTATGCAGCCAGCATGGGGTGGCATCATCTCAGTGTTAGCTCTCACAGGGAGCGAAGTAAAGGCAGAGACGTTGCTCTTCCCAGTACAAGGATGTGGGCTTTGGAGTCCACCAGACCTGGGTTCCAATTCTGGCTCAGCTGCCGTGCAGTTCCCAGCAATCTCTTTCCGAGCCTTGGTGTCTCCTTCATAAAATGAGGCTCGGGATGGCCAAGCTGCAGTGCAGCTGGGGAGGCTAAATGGCACAACTGGTTGCAGCTGCTTAGCTCAGTAAGTCCTCAATACATGGGAGCCACGGTTACTAACAGTAATAAAGCAGTTCACTGATTTGACACTGATTTGACACTGTCTAGGTGCCTTCTGTGCACAACGCACGGAGCAGGAAGATTCATTCATGCAACATGGATGTATTGAGCACCTACTATGTGCCAGGCCTTGTTCTACGTGCTGGGGTCACAGCTGAGCACAAGAAACACCAGTCCCAACTCTCCTGGGTTTTCCATCCAGCAGAGGAGACAGGCACAAAGCCACAAAGCTTGATGTGGCACAAAGCCACAAAACGTGATGTCAGGCGGCAATGTACATGATGAGACAGTAAAGGAGGACAAAGGGACAGAGTGATTGGCGGAGGTGGCTGCTTCTATTTTGTAAACCTTGGCCAGGGAAGGCCCCTCTGATCGGGTGACTCTGAGCAGGGGCTGTGGAAGGGAGGAGTGAGCCCTGCTGGTGTCTGGGAGGGGAGAGGTCTGGGTGGAGGGAACAGCAGGTGTGGCTACAGCAAGTGCCAGTGTGGGGAGATGAGGACAGAGGGACAGTGGGGTGGGGTGGGGTCATATCACGTTGTTGGCCAAGGAAAGCATTTTGATTCCTAAATGTGAAGGAGGCCATCGGTGGGTCTTGACTTAATGTTTTTAAAAGATCACCCTGCTGCTGTCGGGGCCAAAGGCTGGTATCAGGGAGACATGCGGTGGCGGCTGCCTCCATCCTGGCCAGAGAAGACAGACAAGGAGGGCTGATCTCAGTGGAGGGGTGGGTGTGGGGCGGATTCTGGCTTCATTTTCAAGGTATTGCTGATGGAACACGTGAAGCGGGAAAGAAAGGGAGGAGCCAAGGAGATGCTGGGAGGCAGCGGGGACATGGATGTGCTGGTCCCCCCCAACGTCTATGGGACATCCAAGAGCTGCCCTTGAGGACTCAGGCTCTGCAATGACAGCAGATCTGGATTCAGGGGAGAGAGACCAGGGAGAAAGACTGGAAGGTGGACAGGATTGGAGCTGTGGGTCCGGGTGGGGTCCCCAGGGGATGTCACCCACCCCTCCACTGAGATCAGCCCTCCTTGTCTGTCTTCTCTGGCCAGGATGGAGGCAGCTGCCACCGCATGTCTCCCTGATACCAGCCTTTGTCCCCGACAGCAGCAGGGTGAAGGCTCCTGGGAAAGGATCTGAGCATTTGCAGAGCAGCTGCTCCATGCCAGGGCCTTTCCGGGTTTCCTCGCATTTAAGGAGACAAAACCTGAGAGGCCAGTGCTGTCACCCACTGTCCTGGTAAGGAGGCGTAAGCTACCTGCTGGAGGCCCTCCAGGTACCTCAAAACAGGGGAGCTGGGATTTGAACCCAGTTCTGTTTGCCTCCAAGAGCTTTTGCTCCTAACTCAACTACTCTGCCTCCAAACAAAACAAATCAAAACAGCTTCACGGCAGGTGGGGCTATTCAGAGGCCAGCCTCCTGGAGGGTGAGTGAGTGCGGATCGTTGGGCCACACCTCCTAGGCAGGGATGTGGAGCGAATCCCTGTGGCAGGTTCCAGGGAGTGCTGGAGAGCTGGAAACCGTCTCTTCCTGGAGGCTGAAGGACCCTGGGCATGAGACAGAGGCGTGCTCACAGAGGCTAAAAGAGAACCATTTCAGGGTAGAACATCAGCAATCCCCATGGCCTCAGGCAGAAGTGAGTCACTGAATTATGGGCCATTGTCTCCTTGGACAATTAGCACAGCCATTGCAGTGGTGGTTATGAACACTTTTCCATCACACAGGAGGCTTGACGGGACATAATGTTGAATTAAAAACCCAAGACACATCATTTTATGTGCAGGATGACAACACTGCCCTGATGACCGGCCAGGCTGGAGGACGCGGAGCCCTGCGGAGGGTGGTGAGGTCACTTGGTTCCCACACTGGCAGTGTCCTTGCGATGGTTAATACTGAGTGTCAACTTGATTGGATTGAAGGATGCAAAGTATTGATCCTGGGTGTGTCTGTGAGGTGTTGCCAAATGGGGTTCACATCTGAGTCAGTGGGCTGGGGAAGGCAGACCCACCCTTCATCTGGGTGGACACCATCTAATCAGCTGCCAGCGTGGCCTGAATATAAAGCAGGCAGAAAAATGTGAGAAGGTGAGACTGGCCTAGCCTCCCAGCCTCCATCTTTCTCCTGTGCTGGATGCTTCCTGCCCTCGAACATCAGACTCCAACCGAGTTCTTCAGCTTTAGGACTCAGACTGGCTTCCTTGCTGCTCAGCCCGCAGACAGCCTACTGTGGGACTTTGTGATCGTGTGAGTTACTACTACTTAATAAACTCCCCTTTCCATAGCCCCTATTAGTTCGGTGCCTCTAGAGAACCCTGATTAATACAGTCCTCCAGCAAGCAGGGGCACCTTTATGGTGGAAAATGAAGCAGAAAAACAGAGGAAACTGTGACTGTCCCTTGGGGGAGTGCTGAGGAGGAGGAGGTAGGTAATAAGGCAGGGAAATAAAGAAAAGCAACAGGACCGCAGGCCCCAGGGACAGCCTGTGCACTGGCTCAGGGTGGCTGGGCCTCTCCATGGATTTTAATGCCCCCCTGAACCTTTGGGGGTGCAGAAAGGGGTCAAGGAGTTGTGTTCCCCAGGAGAAGAGGTGAGGAGAAACTGCAGCTGCCACAGGGGTCCCGGTGCACCTCAGGGGCCTCCATGGGTCGTGGTGATGTGGATCCCAGCTGGGCCACAGTCAGCCATGTCTAGGATGCGGCGGGAGGAGCAGCATAGGCCTCTGCTTAAAGAGGGTTCCTAGAGTCTGGGACTGTAGCCTGCACTCCGGGGAGTCTGCACAGTTGGGCACCAGGGCGTGGGCAGGAGGAGGAGATTCCCTGCAGTCCCACTGTGTACCCTCAGGAGCTCTCATCACCATCACCATCCAGGGCAGGCACTGAGACTCAGGGAGGGCCGGCAACTTGTCCGAGGACACACAGCAGGTGGCGTCACTGGTTCTGAGCCTTTCTGTCACCCCCTGCCTGCCACCCATGGTACCCACCACCGCAGAGTGACACTGATGAATGGACATCCTCCAGGGTTTCAGCCAAGCTGTCCAAACAAATGGAAAGCAGCCTAGAGATCCAGTAAAGGAGGGAACACGTGCCCTATCGAGCCTCAGTTGGGAAAAGACAGGAACTGGAGGGAACAGCTCAGTTTCCTGATCCAGCTGGAACCCCCAAGGAGCTGCAACTCCATCCCCACTCAGGACATCAACTGTCTTCTGAATTCCAATCACGGAAGCCTCCTTGGTATTTGACGTTACACCAAGGAAAGAAGATATTTGGTCATCTCCCTTTTCAGTCTCCTCATTTTCTGGAATTTCTTGCTGTTGGCTGGCACCCTCCCTGCAGAAACCACACACCAAGGACTCCGGCTGCAGAGCTGGGAAGAACACGATGCTTGAGTTTCAGCAGGAGAAGGTTCTGGGGTTGGGTGAACTCTAGGACCTCACAGGGGAGGATGAATGAGTTTTGCAAAGAGCTGGAGGGGTTCTAGGAGCAGGCAGAGTGAGGTGAGAAAAGGTGGTACTGGGGCTTTGCTGGTAGGCAGAGGCCATTGGATGGAGAGGAACTCTGGACATCTCCCCATCCCTGCTGGGCTCCCTTCTCTCCAGGTGGCCTGAGGTCCCCAGGGCCCAGGGTGATGGAGCCAGCGCTGTAGAGGCACTCAGGCTCTAATGACCACTCTGCCCTGTCCCTGCATGCCCCACAGGCAGCATCAGCATCTCCCAGGAACTTGCTATAAATACAGAATCCCAGGCCTACCCCATCATTAGGCGTCAGATTTTGCAAACCCAACAAGACCTAGGGGATTTGGATGCCCCTTAAGATCCGAGATGCACACATGATCCCCTCGAGCCAAGCTGGGAATTTTTCCCTGAACTCTGACAGCCTGGAAGGGCTTCGGGGCTGGGAGGGCTGGGGCTGGGCAGCCTCCTCTCCTCAGGTCACTCCCCATCCCCCGTCTCCACCTAAGCCCCTAGACCTCAGGGTGGGTTTTGAAGGATGAATAGAAGTTCCCCAGGGAGGTGTGGGACAGAGCACACTGTGAAGAGAATTGAGTCAAAAGCAAGGAGGTATGAATCAGCGAGGGATTTGAGGGGTCAAGGCTGGGGTGGAAGGCATGGGCAGTGAGGTGGGGGCAGGCTCTGAGATAGGCAGGGGCCAGGTGGCAGTTGGCTCAGGATCTGACATGGGCTGGGGAAACCTTGGCTGAAACCCATGGATCTACTGTGTGGCCTTGGGCAAGTCACTGACCCTCCCTGGGCTCAAGTTCACTCATCTATACAAGGTGATGATGTGTCCTGCTGAGCCCAATCCTCAGGGTGGGAGTTACAAGAGTCCATGGAAATACCAAGGGGGGCAGTGTCTAAAGTCAAGCACTAAGCATGGTTCGCAGCACTCTCTGCTGGGCTCTGCGGGTCTTACAGGGTGGTGAACAGCAGCCTGAGGCTTCAGGAGGGGGCCGCTCAGGTCAGGAGGCAGGGTCAGGCCACCAAGGGCTGGGGAGCAGGCTCAGAGGCAGCCGAGGCCCTCTCTCAGAGATGGGAATGTGGATGGATGGGGGAGGGAGGGAGGTGAGGGCAATGGGGAGTGGAGCTGGGGGTCCTAGGAGGGTCGGCCCCTCATCAGGTCCTCACAACTACACTGCGAGGCCAGGCTTGCCCAATTTACAGATGGGGACACTGAGGCTCTGGCTGAGGAGGCTTGGGGCAGGCAGGTGTGGCGCTGGTGGGGCCAGGTGGGTGTGTCTAACTGGGAGCTGCTGCCTGTGCCCCGGATTTGAGACAGCAACAATAATGACCATCACAACCATGAGAGCGGCACCTCCCAGGACCCCGGCCACAGCTGCAGTGATGAAGACAGTACAGCATGTGGCAGGAACGTGGCGACGTTCTCGGGCCCGGCTTAACCCCGGGGGCATAGCAGCTCCTCTCGTTGGCCCCTCCACTGCTTGCTCCTTTAGCCTGAGGTGGGTCCTGGTGGTGCAGAAGTGAGACCTGCACTGTCAGTGTGAGGGGACCAGCGCCCACCACCTGAGGAGAGAGAGGGCTCAGCCCAGACCCTGTCCCAGACCCCCAGTGCTGATGCTCCTGCTGCATCCCTTGCATGGGATTTGCTGAGCAGCTAATATGTGCTGGGGCCCTGAGTCGGGCTGCAGTTCTGGCCGTGGGAGCTGCACACCACTGCACAACTGACAAGGGCGGGGAGTCTGGCAGGTAGACGAAAGTCCAGGGAGTGAGGTCAGGTCAGGGATTGGTGGGAGGGCCTGGCTGGGCTGAATACAGGCGGGAGTGTGTGAGTGTGTGAATGTGTGAGTGTGTGTGTGTGTGTGTGTGTGTGTGTGTGTAGGGGGTAGTGCTGCCTCCTGCCGCACTGTGAACTGAGTGTGCAACTGTGCAAGGAGGGCCAAGGTGCTTAGAGAGGCTCTCTACGCCTGGGAGGAAAACCCAGGACCTCTGCGGTGCGAAGGAGACACTGTTAGATGAAGAAGGTACCTTGTCGCAGGTGCTGTGTCCCTGGGGTGCCTGCTGGGTCATACTGGGCTCTGGGCCCTCAGCGGTTGTCCTGACTACTTTCAGGAGGAAATGACGGGCAGAGTCTTGGGGTCACCGGAGAAGACAATCCAGAGAATCTGAGCAAGAAACTTCACAGTCTGAGTTCATTATCTACTAAGTGGAGGGAAAGCCCCGCTTCTCCGTGAAATTAAATGACGGCGGCTGAGCTTTGTGACCATTGCACCCCTCTCGACGTCCCTGCTAGCTCCTAACTCAGTTATAAATCCCACAGGCGGGGAACGGCACAACGCCCCACCTGCCTGGCCATGCGATTCGGCAGCACCTGGCGTTTGCTCGGCCAGCTGGCAGGAAAATCACATTTCTAGCGATTGATGGAGTGCGTGTCTGCGGGGACCAAGATGCAGGGACCAAGATGCGGGGACTGCGTGGGGCCGAGCCACTGCCGCCAGACCCTTCAATACTGCTGTGCGGTGGCCTGGGGGCTGCCTCGGGCCCCTCACCCACCAAACCCAAGGGGTTTCTGAGAGGGGAGGCTGCGCTGGCCTCATCTGGGGAGCCGAGGGCCTTTAGGCTGGACCCAGCAGTCGCCCAGCTTACTCCTCTGCCCCAGCTCTGGGATCTGCTCCCCGCCCACCATGGGCCCTCCCGCTGCAGAGCACCCATCAGAACCGCTGCGGCAGTCAGTGTGGGAGCCAGGGACAGGGAACTCCTGGGCACTGAGGCAGTCCTGTCTCCCAGCACAGCTGCCCCTTGCCTCCACCTCCCCTGGCATCGCCTGCCTGCCCTGTCCTGGCATTGCCTTGGCCTCCTGCCTCTGTCCCCACTGAGGTGGTCCTTGACCCACTGCTTGGGTCCCACTAAGCCTCCCCAGAAGTGGCTGAGCCTCATTAGGAGACTCCAGGAGCTCAGGGGATGAGGGTGTGTCTGCAGCTGTCTTCCTCCTGCCGCCCCTGAGGAGCTGGAGAAGCTGGAGTCATTCGCAGGAGAAAGAGCTGGGGTGGGCAGGGGAGAAAGAGAGAGAAGCCACAGAGCCTGGGCTCACAGACTTCTGGAGGTGAAAGCAGAAGTGAAGAGAGATTTGGGGAGCAGCGGCACTCAGCAGGAGGCTCCTGAGAGGGCTGTGAGGGGAAGAGAAGCCTTTCTAGGGGCTGATGAGCATTCAAGAACCTCCCTGGCCCACACTCCTTGCCTGGACATTCTCCAACGTGACTGAGAAGAGCCGCAGAGAGCGCTTGTAATGCCTGTTTGGGTGCCAAGCAGTGTTCCATTGACTGGGACACCACATGGAGGCTGGGCCGCCTGGGGCCAGGGACCTAGTCCGGTTACAGTCAGAGCTATAATGCTGGAGATGTCCTGGGTCACACAGCCGGGAGGACCCTGGAGTGGCAGAAAAGGAGGCTCCTCCCTGATCTCCAGATCAAATCCCCTCTCACTTTGGTTCCTCAATTGGTAAAACTGAAGCCCAAAAAGGAAGCTCCTCACGCAGAGTCACGCTGCAGGTCAAAGAGCACAGCAGGAGTGGGACGGCGCCCGTGAAGCCAGCCAGGGACTGGTTATTCCCTTGTCCTGCACCACACCCCTGTGGGTTCTGACAACCCTTTTTCACACTCACAAGGTGATGGGAACACCTGCCTGAGCTTGCACTCAGGACAGTCAGGAAAGACGAAGAGCCTCTGAGCTCCCAAAGGAAATGTGTCCCACCTGGACTTGGAGCTCAGCCGCCCACTCAGGCTCCGTGCAATCCCTGCAGGCTTGGCAAGCTCTCTGCATCCTGATGGCATAGCACAGTGCCTGGCACACGGCAGGTGCACAATGTGCGCTTGTTGGTGACAAGCAATATGGAACAGGGGTAGGGTGGGAACCACTGCTGAGACAGGCAAAAGTGTTCTGGGCAGTATGAGATGGGGGAGCTGTTAGCAGCAAGCACGGTGACACAGGAAATGGAGGACCCTGAGGCCGAGGCAGGAAAACAGCCCCCAGGTGCTGAGTGCAGGGCGCTCACAACATCCACTATCCTCTTGGCAAGTGTTCAGGGAGGTGTGAGCTATTTATTCCAAATGCACGTGCACGCAAAAGGTGTGGGAGTGGGGGAGGACCACCGTTTTAAACGGAAGATTCTCAGCTATCAAAAAGCTTGGCTCTTATAGACACTTTCCAGTGCCTCCCAAGCTGTGGTGTCTACAAGCATCACCCTCAGAGAGGCCTGGTCAGTAGGGTCTGGGTCTTCAGTTTGGCAAACCCTCGAGATGTGTCTGTTGCAAGGGGTTCACATTTCAGAACACCCCACTGTTGGGTCCTGCCTGGAGTCCCCACTACTCAAGGGTGGAGGCTGGCTGCTTCTCTACCCATCACCTCCACATTCCTCAGAGCCTGGCACAGACCCCTGCCTCAGCACCCACTCAGCCAGCATTTGTCAAATGGAGCCACACAGGGCTGTGTCTTTGTCTCCTGTGTGATGGATGGCGTCATTATTCGATCGATAAGCACAAGCTGATTTATGCATATCTTATTAATTATTTAAGGCACTCATTATTGAAAAGGTCACTACCTGCTAGCTATGTGAACGATCACTAACTCGCTCAGTTGCTGCCTCCAAAGAGGAGGCAGCAAGGGTTAACTGAGGACCTACTATGTGCCAGGTAAGGGCACAGTTAACCCTTGGGAGGGGGCAGTCTTACCCACTCCTCCTTCACGAGGATTGGAAGGTTAAGAGGGTGAAATCTCGTGCCTGAAGTCAAGGAGCAGGTAAATGGCGGAGCCAGGACTCAGACCCAGGTCAGATTGCCTGCAGAGCTCCTGGACATGAACCCAGGGGTCACTGTGTGGCAAATTCCTGCACCCCTCCAGCAGGGGAATTCTGGGATAGATCTTACAACCCGGGTTTGGTATCATGATGTCCCTGGATGATGTGCCCTGAGCCCTGTGTGCCCATGGCTGCAGCTCAGCCCTCACAGAGCATCTGAACCTCTCACTCTACCCCTTGACCTGGGAATCGACCCTCCGTCTGGCTCCTGTCCTTGGTGCTAGCCAGCCTCCCAGGGAGTTCCTGCTCCAAACGCATAGACTCTGCCTCTCCCCTTCCAACTCTAGATGCTGCACTACCCAGGGCCGCCTGGGGTTAGGTCAGGCCCATTCCCACTATACTGGAACTGGGCAGAAATGGGAATTGCTGTAGACAAGCTCAGATCTGAACACAACCCTGGAGCAGCCACCCCACAAGACCAGCCCTGGAGATGCCACCTCCCTGTCTGGCTTCCTTCCTTCCTTCCTTCCTGAACAGCCTGCCTGAGTCAGCGCTAGTACCCCTCATGCCACACAAGGCATGTACGTATAAGGAACCAAGTAACATTTGTATTTTCTAACCTCATGCTGAAAAATCTGCCTGGACAGACGGATTTGCTTCCTTTGGCCAGATTTACAACTCAGAAAGGCATCCGGTTTTCCCCTTTGCCTTGACAACTAGGAAACGCAAAACTCCACTCAATGTTTAGTGTTTCCATCTCTCACACTGGGCTCTAAGCGCAACGAGCTTGCAAGCTTTGCTTCTAAGCTCTGTTTCCACCTCTCATTTTGACTCTCCTGTCCAGGCATGTGTTGTAGGCTACCCATGACAGTTTGAAATTTTTCTTGGCAAACAGCAAGATAAGCAAACAATCAGGTACCTAATGAGCCAAACACTATGGCGAGAATGATGGCATATTCTCCAAGCGCTCCAAAGACAATCACCCAAATCAGTCTGGGTCTGTATTGCAGCCACTCACCAGGCAGACGAACTCTGGAAGGTCATCAGCGGTGGGCTGTGAGCATCTCCCCGCAGCGTGTGCACGGCCTGGGGGGCTTGCGGCAGTGGGCCTGGGGGAGGCTGCGGCTGTGGGGCCCGCTGCCCTGGCCGAGGGGCCCGAGCAGGGTTCCCCCACCGCCGGGGGTCCTGTTTCATCCATCGTCCCTGGATGCCCCACCGTGCCAGGTAGACCTTGCAGATGTCGTAGTTCATTGCCGAGTAATACAAAAGGTCCAGAACCAGCAGCATCAACACGAAAAAGCCATAGATCCACACTCCCAACAAGGCGGTGTAATTGCTATGAACAAACAGAGAGGGAGTGAGTGAGGAGAGGGGAGCAGCCCAGCTCGGTCCGGCTTCATCAGTGGGGCCACCAGTGGCCTGGGGGCTATGTCGTGGTCCCAGGGAGGAGGGTACTGAGCCCCTCTGGAGAGCAAGGCCTTGGCTCCCTCTCCTCTGCCTGCCCTGTTCGCCTCCTTCCCTGGAATCCACTGCCTGGTCCCCACCTGAGCATCCTCCAGGACCCCTAGCCCTTGGGCTGGGATCCCTGTGGGTCCCACGGAATCAGGTACTTTGGAGGGAATTCTGAGCTGGCATCTGGGGCTCCCAGGACATGATAGCCTCTTCCTTTACCTGGTGCGGTTTTGGCCTGCCCTCTCCCTCCTTCCTGCAGGTGCCCCTGCTCACCACCCCCTGCCCCACCTTTGTCTACGTTGTTCCTGACACCCGGGATGCTCTCACTGCCTCACCCCGGATGTGAGGATGGAGGTCCTCCCCATCCTGCTGGACCAAGGGCAGAGGCATCAGGTTCTGCCCTCCAGACCCTCTCCCAGCCTCCCCCAGGGGTCCCCTTCACTCCACACGACCAGGCTGTACATGGCTGGGGGTGTCCAGGCCCCATGACCTCACTTCTCTTATTCATTTGCCCAACATTTCCCCACCGAGGGCTGCTCTGCCTTCCTCAGGCAGAGGTGGCCAATGTTACCGTTGGGTTTGGAAGCCCGCTGCGAAGCCTAGCTCTCCCAGCTTCCACCGACTCCACCGTAGAGACGGTCTGCACTCCCAGCAACCGACCTTTGTACAGGCTGTGCCTTCTTTCCCTGCCCCCTTCCTCCCCTGCCTACTCCCCACCGGCCCTTTGTCGAAGATCACTTCCTCCAGGGAGTCTTCCGTACACTCTGACCCTCCTACACGGCTGGGTCAAGCCTGTCTTCTGGTCCACAGCCCTGAGCTCCCCTCAAACCCAGCTCCTGTCACCCAGAGCCACATCTGTCTTCCACACCCTTCCCCAGGGCCAGGGTCCGAGTTTCCCCCACTGTGTGCCCAGGGTGGATGGTGTCCTGGGCTTGCTGCTACAGCTGGGGCTGCTGAGCCCTAACAGTGTGTGCCAGGGGCTGTGACTGCCTGAAGTCACCGATCCATTAATCACTCCGGTGCCGCCTCCGTCTGCTCCCTGCTGCAGGCATGTGTTTGGTGGGTGTGCGCTTCTGGTGTCGAGGAGGTATGAACGGAGCCAGTGGCCGGCCTGCACACACCGCCGCTGCACATCCCCAGGGAGAGACTCACCTGGCTCCCACCCAGATGGGGGTCCTGGGGGCAGCAGATCCTTTAAGATCCTGTTTGAGGCTGGGGGAATGGGCCAACCCGGAGCCTGGAGGTCTGGTTCTAATTCTTCCTCTGCCTGGTTTGCTGTGTGGCCTGGGAAAACCCTTGCCTGTCTCTGGGCCTGGAGGAGATGAGCATTAGGCCTCTCCCAGTCTCACCTTCCAGGCTCCAGATCTCCCCAGGCTTAGGTCAGCCCCGGGTGCCAGCAGCGGCCTCTGTAGGAAGATGGGGGCTGCTTCCCTTGGACTCCTCTGGCTCCGACCAGGGCTGAGTCCAGGGCCGGGGAACTCGCTCTCACTCTCTGCCTGGAATCCTTCTCTCCCCTCACTTGGCCAAGCTCTTGGCCTGAAGATGCTGCTCGGGTGCCTGGGAGCCTCTGGATGGGGGGCCTCTGCCTGTCCTGAGCACTTCCCATGAGCAACCGCAGGCTGGTGCTTGGGCTTTGTCGTTGTAATCCCACAGCTCCCAGTCACTGTGGGTCCTTGCTGCCTCCCTGCCCCCACCTCCCAGCCCCCACCACCATGAAACCTGCATCAGACTGATGGGCTCGGTCATGCTAAGGTGTAAATGACTGACAGCCAGGCCCCAGTAGCCTTATGTTAAAGAGAGTCTGTTAAAGAGAGTCTAGCTTTTCCTGGAGGCCTCTGGATATGGAATTCCTTCCAGGAATTCCAGGAAAAAGAGGCCTGCGGCCCCATCCAGCATGCTGGGGCAGGCATCCCCAGGGTAGATGTCCCTGCAGACCGCGGTCTGAGGAGGCAGGCCTGGTTCCAGTCCCTAGGCCCTCCTGCTTTCCCCAGCAGCCTCCCTCTTGCAGCCCCCACAGAACTGCTCTAACTGCCAGCTTTTTCTTCAGTGGTTCCCATGGCAGCAGCCACGGGGGCTGAGGGAGGAGACGGGGAAAAGGGAGGCAGGGCAGCTGTGTGCAGATGCTGTCCACAGAAGGGGTCCAGGATGCCAGCTGGGGGTGTGGCTGGGCCACAGGCTGGGCCTCGAACCACCGGGCCAAGAAATAATAGTACCAGAAGTGGCAGTGGACACTTGTTCCCCCACCTGCTTCCCACGTTAGCCCTTTTAATGCTCACGCAACCACGGGAGGAAGTTTTTTTTTTCATCGTTGTCATCCCTGCTTTACAGATGGAAAACTGAGGCTCGGTGGAATTAAGAGACTTGCCTAACAGCTCACAGCCATTAAGGGGCAGAACCAGAATTTGAACTCAGCAGCTGAGCTCTAGAGTTGCGCTCCTAACCACTACAACGCACTGCCTTGACTTCGGCCACCCAGGTTCTCAGGTACAAAAGCTGCTCCAGGGGCCGGGCACGGTGGCTCACACCTGTAATCCCAGCACTTTGGGATTTGGTGATGCGAACACCTTCCTCAGCTTGCACTCAGGACAGCTTGCACTCAGGACAGCTTGCACTCAGGACAGCTTGCACTCAGGACAGCTTGCACTCAGGACAGCTTGCACTCAGCCAGCCTCCACCCTTGAGCAGTGGGGGCTCCAGAGAGCTACAGACAATAAAATGTCTGTTGGCAGGACCCAACAGTGGGCTGTTCTGAAATATGACCCCTTGCAACAGACACATCTTGAGGGTTTGCCAAACTGAAGACCCAGAGCCTACTGACCAGGCCTCTCTGAGAGTGATGCTTGTAGACACCACAGCTCGGGAGGCACTGGAAAATGTCTTTAAGAGCCAAGCTTTTTGATAGTTGAGAATCTTCCGTTTAAAACGGTGGTCCTCCCCCACCGCCGAGGCGGGCGGATCACAAGGTCAGGCGATCGAGACCATCCTGGCTAACATGGTGAAACCCCATCTCTACTAAAAATACAAAAAAAAAGTAGCCAGGCATGGTGGCGGGCACCTGTAATCCCAGCTACTTGGGAGGCTGAGGCAGGAGAATGTCATGAATCCCGGAGGCAGAGCCTGCAGTGAGCTGAGATTGCGCCACTGCACCCCAGCCTGGGTGACAGAGCGAGACTCCATCTCAAAAAAAAAAAGAAAGAAAAGCTGCTCCAGCCCAACAGCACTCCTGCCTGGAGGCCTTTGTCCATGCTGCACCTCTGTCCAGAACCTCTGCCTACTTCCTGCACACCCAGCTGGCCCTGGCACTGTGTCTTAGCCCAGATATCACCTCCTCCAGGAAGCCTTCCTTGATGCCCTGTGTCTGTCCAACCCCTACCCTGCATTCTCAAAGCCACTGGATTTCCCAGAACACACTGTTGTCTTTGTTGTTTTGTAGGACTGTCTGCCCCTGGAGATTGGGAAGGCCCTGAGGGCGGGGTTGGGGTTCAAATCGTCTTTATGAGCCCAGCACTCAGCCTTAGGCTGTGAATACTGACACCAACACATATTGAGAGCTGAGGATGGGCTGGTGACAGTGGCCGCTTTGATACTAACTTCCCTGGAGTTTATAGGCTGCATGTCTGTGCGCCAGCAGCTAATAGAAACACTGGCCATTGTTATGCACCAGTGCCTTTTGCTTCTGAATCCGTGCAATGGTGCCATGAGGGAGGAGCTAGTATCCCCATGTCACACATGAGTAAATGAGACCCAGAGAGGGAAAGTCACTGCCAAAGGCCACACAGCTGGCGCGTGGCAGCGCTGGGAGCTGGACCCAGGGTCCTCTGACTTCAAGTAAGCTGATCTTGGGGGAATTCCACGGTCAAATCTAGGACAGATGTCCAGAGAGGGGTCTCCTGCACCTGTGTGGTGTGCCCGCTTGTCCTGGCCCACCCTCTACCAGGAACTGAGAGCGAGTCCCCGTCCTCCCTCCTCGGGGCATCCTGCAGATCAGTGTGTCATTGTCATCGTGTGTGTGGTGTGTGTGTGTACTGCCGGGCTCCCGGACTCTGCAGCCAGCTCGCTGGAATTGACACATGACATGACCTCCGGCCCTCCCAGCTCATCCTCGCTGTCAGGGAAGGGAGGGGACTGCCTGCAGGAGGTACTGCCTTTGCTGACTCGCCCTCCCTTGTGAGGTGACTACCCTGGAGGTGGCAGGCGGGGACACCCGGGCCATGGTCATCATGCTGAAACCGCTCCCCTGGCCTGCCATGGCTGGCCCTCCCCATGGTCAGCCAGCTGGGAAGATTCAGGTCTTTACAAAACTTTCATAAATGTAATGAAAAATATGTGACCTGGAAATTAATTCCATCCAGATGCAGGGGTCTTTGTTATGTGGGTGTGTGTTTTGTAAATGGCAGAAGATAAAAAACCAAAGGCTGTTTTATGGAGCAAGATGTGAAGGCAGCCAAAGCCGCAGATCGCAATTTTTTCAGTGTATTTTGGGATATTTACTGATTCAAATTCTTTTGGTGTTTCCCAAGCAGTAAACAAAACCTTCTCTGATGGAGGAATCTCACTGAACGTCTTCCCGGGGCACAGGAGCAGATCCGTCAGCAGGAAGAGCAGCTGCAGCCAGTGTGCGGATGGAAGTCCCCGTCACCACCCCACCAGGCAGTCACACTTGAGGGTGGAGGAGGAGAGTTCCTGAGGCCAGCAGGCCAGAACGAGACGTTGGCACAGCTGGAAGATGGCCGATGGCCTCTCTGCCAGCCTCATCTAAAAAATGGGAGTGTGGTCTGCTGGGTGCAGTGGCTCACGCCTGTAATCTCAGCACTTTGGGAGGCCGAGGCGGGTGGATCACCTGAGGTCAGGAGTTCGAGACCAGCCTGACTAATATGGAGAAACCCCATCTCTACTAAAAACACAAAATTAGCCAGGCGTGGTGGCGCATGCCTGTAATCCCAGCTACTTGGGAGGCTGAGGCAGGGCACTCGCTTGAACCCGGGAGGTGGAGGTTGCAGTGAGCCGAGATTGTGCCATTGTACTCCAGCCTGGGGAACAAGAGGGAAACTCCATCTCAAAAAAAAAAAAAAAGGGAATATGGAGCCCATTGGCAGGAGTGGCCTCGGGTCCATGAGACAAGGTGGATGACTCTGGCGACTAAGGTGTGGGCGCAAGAAGTCAGGGCTGTGTGAATTCACATCCCAACTCGGCAAAATTCTCTCTCTGTTATTTTGGGAAACCGAAGCTCAGTTTGAAATGTCTGTGAAATGGGGATACCTAGACCCCCTACTTCATGGTGTCACTGTGAGGCTCTGAGATAACACGAGGGCCTGGAGAGAGACAGACCCAGGAATGCTGGCTTGTGTGATTAAGGCACAGAGAGAGTGCTTAATAGGTCTAGGTCTAGAGAGGCAAAGTGCCTTGCCCAAGGTCACACAGCAGGATCGAGGTTGTCTAGTGCAGTGGCGGTGTGTGGGCTTTGGGCCTGGATATACCTGGTGAAGCAGAGTCTGTTACTATCTAAATACCACTGCACCTGGCTGAGGGTGTTCCCAATAGGATCAATCCCTCTGTCTCTCCCCACCCCACTGGTAACAGGCTTGGACGACTGACGTGCTTTGGCCAATGAAACATGAGCAAAAATGCTATGGCCACTTCTGAACAGAAGCTTAGAGACACGACGTGTGTGGCTTCACCACTGCCTTCTCCCTCGACGGCAGGGCCATCCTGCCTGGAATGGGGGCTGCTTCTCTGGCCTTGTCACAGAATGCTTTACGCAGAGAACCACGAGAGCCCAAGAAGGACCCAGAGTATGAGCCAAAAGGAAGCCTTTGCTTCTCAAGCTCCCGGGGCCTTTGAGGGTGCTCCTCCCCTTGGCGTAACTAAGCCCAGGATGACCGATACGGCTGACTCAAACCCTGCTGTGTCCCCTGTGTGCTGTGTGGCTGCAGGCAGAGCTTCACCCTCTCTGAGCCTCAGCTCTAGTGAACGGGGCTCATGGAAGGTCCTTCACAGATAACAGATGGAGGGTGTCAGCATGAGTCAGGCCCCTTGTGTTGGAGGAAGTCCTCGTAAGTGTTCATTCACTTCCTTCCCCTGGGGAAGGGCAAAGCTTTGGGGGTCAGAGATTTCACACATGGACAAGGGAGGGACAACAGTCCATGCCTTTACATGCTGAGGCCTTTGGGTGCACTGTTCTGTCTTCCTAGAGTCCCTCCCCACCTCCCACCCGCTGCGGCCCATCTGCCTGGTGAAGGAACGCCCATGCGTTGTGGGAGATGCCACTCCCAGCCACCTCCTTCAGAGAGACTTTCCCTGTCCCCAGAGAGAACTGACCACATCCCCTGCACGCCCGGGCCCACCACGACCCCCACACAGAGGCTTCCACAGATCGTTCAGGGACCTGGGCCTGAGTCGCCACTGCTGGTGTCTGGCGGTGCCCTGGCACGGGAAGGAGTGCAGTACACTTCTCACCACGTCCAGGCCTCTGCCCCACCCCTCTCTCTGCAGTCTCTCTATGGCCCACGTGGCTGGAAGCGGGCATCTCGCCGTGGTGGTGGGCTTGGCAAAGCCGCTTCCTCTCGCTCTGCCTTCCTGCCAGGCAGCCAGAACCAAAACAAACCATTCTGTTCCTCCAGAAAAATACAAATAAATAAGTCATCAGAAGCGCTCTCCTTTTCCCTGTCACCAGCCCTGCCTTCTGGCTGATTCGCCAGCAGGGAGGGCTGTGGAGGGGCGGGGGTGGGGGAGGAGGGGCGATGGGGGAGGCCCAGGAGCTCTCACATCTGCACAAAGCCCCTCCCGGGAGTCACATTGGCCTGGTCCATCTAGACTGGCTGCTGGGGAGTGCTAATCTGTCTAGGATACTGGAACATACAGCCTCTTAGCTGGGATCTGGTGCAGTCCCCAATGACACACAAATCCTGGCCTTCTAGATGCACCAAGGGGTGGCAGAACCAGGGGTCTAGAGCCCCTCAGATCTTGACACCAGTTGTTATCACCCATGTGGTCTGGGACAGGTGACTTCCCCAGCCTGGGCCCCAGCCCCTTCTTCCTCCCATGGTGAGGATTAATGGGCACCATATGTGTCTTGCCTAGAGGAGCCTGTGATATCGTGTGGCCAGAGCCCCAAAGCACAGGATAGGTACAGAGGTGGACTCTACCTGGGTCCTCTTGCACACACAGGCCCTCTCCCACCCATTCAATGACCCGGGACTTCAGCCCTGCATCCTGCTCCCCAACGCTCATCCTCAAGTCGTCCTCTGCCACCAGTCCAGCCCCACCTGGACACCAGGCCCTACTTCAGCTCCCTGGGCTTGGGTCCTCTCCCCAAGGTTCTTGAAACTGGGCAGCTGGGAAGAGGCTTCCATGGCCCACCCGAGTTCTTGATCTCCCCTCAGTGGGGTCCAGGTCTGGCCTAGGCCCCCCTCATGGGTCCTGCTCCTGCAGACACCCTAGGTCCTCTGGGGCCTTATCTCAGGCATGGCCCATGCAGCACAAAGCCAGATAAAACCCTCCAGGGACCCTTGATGGCCTCAGAAGAAAGTCTATGTACTGTACCCCCCAGGCTAGACAGGACCCTCTGCCCTCACCAGCTGTTTCTCCCCTGGTTCCCCTTGCTCTTCCACTGGGCTACAGAGAATTCTGCCCAAAAGTGCTCTTTCCTCCAGGCTGTGGGGCTCCCACCTTCTTAAACACTGTCAGATCTCAAGAATCAAGTACCACGCCTCCCTCTGCAGGAACATCTATGACAGGAGAGGCCTGGGGGAGGAGCAGGAGCTGCATCCTCCTCTGTGTGGGCTCCATACTCACAGCTATGGAGAGGGAAGGTGACGAGAAGATCGCTGGAGAATGACAAGGGCTGGGATCTCCCCAGGGCAGCAGCTTAACTGGAGATGATTCTGTGCCCCCACATTTGGCACTATCAGGAGTCACTGCCGGTTATCACTGGGGTGGTGGGGAGGAGGTGCACTGGGTCAGTGGAGGCCATTGGGATGCTACTAAACATCCCACAGTGCACAGAGTGGGCCACCTATGGAGGATGACCTGGCCCCAAATGCCAGTGGTGCTGGGGTGGGATCCCTGCTCAGGTGGTCTCTCCTCAGTAGGATCTGCCTCTGTGGGTAGAAGCTCCAGAATGACTAACGTGATTCCAGACCATCTGGGTTGGCTGCTGGCTCCACCACTAACCACTGCCTTCATTAGGCAAGTGACTCAACTACTCTGTGCCTCCCCTTCCTGATCTGTAAAATGGGCTGAGGATGGGCTGCCAGGTAGCTGCAGTGGCATGAGGTTGAGCGCAGAGACTCAGCTACATTATGTGCTCCATAAACACTTTCTAGGGCTAAAGATTAAAAACGTAATTTTTAAATTACATTTAATTAAAAACGTAAAATTCTGAGCCTCAATACTCCCATTCTCCCCAGGGGAAGGCCTTCATTCTGCAGCCCAACTCTTCGTCAGCAGCCGCCAGGACCCCCTGCGCTGCTGGAGTGGAGTGTTCCGTGTGAAATCCTGTGCAAATATGCAGATTATAGAAACTTGTGGGCTTCAAAATGAGGATCCCAGACACCAGTCACCAGACCTTGGAGAAGTCTGGATGTGTTGCCAAGCCCCGTCTGGCGTTCAGCCAGAACTTGCAGCATGACAGGGTCCTCACCCCAGTCCTGGCACTACCCTCCTCTCTCAGGGAATCCGTTCCTTGTCTTATACAAGGCTTGGGTCAAATCCCAGACCTGATTCCAGCCCTGATATGATGGACAGGGCTTGCTGAGTGACTTCACACACAGAATTATTCTAAGGGCTGAGCAGATGGCGAGAGATTCAGGGGAAGCACCCGTGCGTTTGAGGAAGGAAAAGGCTGGGGAGCTGGCCTAGGTGGGAGGTGGGGAGATTTGGAACAGGCGGCTTCCCCCTGAGTGAATGCAGCATGGTGGCAAAGTCCTTCAGCCCCAACATCAGACAGAGATCGAGGCTCACACTTGCAACCCACCCTCTCCCTTCAACAAACGCCCCTTTCAAAAAGATTTTTCCCCTTATCATGAAAAAAGACATCTGCCCCCAAACTCAGCCTCATGCTTATTGGGAAAATAATTTGAAGGATCACATTAAAATCAGAAGAAGATAAGAAGCCTGACAATTCTAAAGACTCTTTTAGAGGCATTAGCCAACACAATTGGACAAGAAAAAAAAGTGAGGCACAAAAATGGCAAGGTAGGGCGATAAAATTATCATTGTTTACAAGTGGAATAATTGGAAACCAACTGAAAAAAAAATAAGAAATTTCAGTAACGTGGCTGAATGCAAAATTCCTATCTCAAAATCATTGCTTTTATCAAAATTCGTATCTCAAAATCATTGCTTTTAACAATACTCAGAGGATATACTGGAAGGAAAGACCCAATAGCAACATAAAAAGAAATAACTCAAAATAAATGCAAAATATATGTCTAATATCTATATGAAGAAAACTCTAAAATGCTATGCAAGAAAATTTGAACAAATGAAAAGACATTTGTATGGAAATGTTCAACATCATAAAAAGTCAATCCTTGGATTAACCTATGAATTCAATACAATCTCAGTAAAAAAAACTAACTGGATTTTTTTGGGGGGAGGTAAGGTTACTACACAGCTAATTCTAAAGTTTGTATGACAGAAGTTCCAGAGGAGCCCACTAAGACATTAAAATATATTAAAAGTCACAGTGGTTAACACAGTGAGGTACTAGTGTATAACCACAACAACAGAAGCCCAGTGCACATCACACCCTACCTCAATACTCAAATTTAGTATATGAAGGTATTTAGTAAGTTTGCATTTCATATCGGGGGAAAAGAGATGGCCAATTTAATAAATGGTGTTGGAATAACCAGCTACCCATTTTGAAAAAAGAATAATAAAGTTTAATTTCTACTTTAAAACTTTCATCAGAGTAAATTCCAGATAGTTCAACTACTTAAAGACAAAATATTAAAATGTAAAATAATTAGGAGAAAACATGGTGGTATTTTTAATGACCTCAGAGCAGGAAAAGTCTTTCTTAGCATGATGCAAAAGCCAGAAGCCATAAAAGAAAAAAGAATGATAAAATATGATTACATAACAAAAACTAAGCATGGGGAAAAGCATTATAAAGTCAAAGTCACACTGAAGAAACATTTGTATGGAAACATTCAACAAAGAGAAGATGGGAAGATGTTTGCAACTCATATTTCTTTCATATGTGAAAAGCACCCATAAATAAGAAAAATACCAAAAATTCAATAGAAGAATGACAAAAGACATAAACGGCTAGCTCACAGTAAGAGAAATACAAATGTCTCTCAGGCATGTGAAAAGATGGCCAGCTTCACTCAAAATAGAGAAATGTATGCTGTTTTGAAACTACATGACTCTACTTAGCATGTTCTCATTGCTTTTCTACCAGCAAACTCTCTCTTTCTCCACTCCTGTGCCCCCCTCCATCAGATCCCTGATCCAAACATATTTTAATCACCTTAAGGAAAAGAACTGCATGGGATTAATCTCTGGGTCAATGGTGTCAATCAGTATTTGTTAAATTAATGAAAAATGAAGGAAGGAACCCAGTGGATTACAGGCCCAGGCGCCTTTTACACCTGAAAGCTTTCCACATCCTTAACCTCACTTAGCTTATGTGATAACCCTGCAAAGTGAGTATTCTGCGTCCCTTCCTCCCTCCCTCCTCCCTTCCCTCCCTCTTTCTTTTCTTTTCTTTTTCTTGTCACCCAGGCTGGAGTACAATGGCACCATCTCTGCTCACTGCGACCTCCACCTCCTGGATTCAAGTGATTCTCCTGCCTCAGCCTCCTGAGTAGCTGGGATTGCAGGCACCCGCTACCACACCCAGCTAATTTTTGTATTTTTAGTAGAGATGGGGTTTCACTATGTTGGCCAGGCTGGTCTCAGACTCCTGACCTCAGGTGATCCACCCACCTCATTCTCCCAAAATGCTGGGATTATAGGTGTGAGCCACTGCGCCCAGCCTCTGTGTCCATTTCTCAGATGAGAAGGCTGAAGCTTAGAAGGCACAATGGGCCAAAAGCCCTGGTCATCCAAAGACTCTCCCAGACTCCTTCCAGGCTCACCCAATCTTATAGTGGTTACCCAACCGCCTCCCCAGGGGACAGGATTTTGGGAGGCAGGTTGCCTTGCCTGGGGCCTGAGGCAGTGGGGTTGCACCCCCAGTGTGGTACTCACTTGTGCATGTAACCCTCGGAGCTGGCCGTGAGGTTTGCCTGCATCACCGCCTGGAACTCCGTCTCGTTGCAGCAGTATTTGAAGACCGTGTTGTTATGGTGACAACAGAGGATGAAGGTCTTGTTGTCCGAGAGCCGGGGGCAGTGGAAGCCGAAGTGGTAGCGGCCTTTGTGGTCTGTGTACGGTTCACAGACCCGGAAATGTGCAGACAAGACTGGAAGACAGAGTCACCAGGCTCAGAGGGGTCCCTTGCCAGTCCATGGGTGCCAAGAGGTAGGGGAACTGGCTGGCCTCTTCTCGGGTCCTGCTTGCTTCTTCCCTTCCCTGGATGCCTTTGTGGTCCACTGTGAACCTCACCTACGGGTCCCCATTACCCCCAGCCTCCCAGCCCTGGTTACACTCTCTGTGTCACCCAGACTGGGGGGGTCCTGGAAGGCAGGGCTGGCTCTCCTGCCTTGGTGAACATGCTTGACATGCAGCAGCCACTCAATTAGAAAATCAGCCTTAACTGAGCACCTACTGTGTGCTTCACAGACCCATCTCGTTTAACTCACACAGCCAAGCCAGTTTGAGATCCCACTTTACAGATGGAGAAACTGAGGCTCAGAGACCATAGGTGACTTGCCCGAGCTGAAAAGTGTTGGAGGGGCAGGAATGGAACTCAGACCTGGATTCAAAGTCTGGGGCCCTCTCCAGTCTTGTATCGCTAGCTCTTTGTTCCCAGGTAGGCCATGGTGGACCTGTTGCTAAGCCCAGGCTGGCCTGGGTGGTGGCTGGCATAGGTGCAAGGACCTCTTGGGTGCCTCTTGTGTCAAAAACAGCAGGCCCTCTGTTCCTTGATTTCTACTAAACTAGTACCCTAGGTCCCAAGGTCCCCAAGGGCCTGCCTCAGTCACCCCCACCTCATGGTGGTAGCTTCGCCCTGGCCTGGAACCCTCCCACCCCTCTGCTCAGCCACCAATGCTACTGCAAACCCAGGATGGTATTTACGAGTCTTGCCGATGGTGATAAACAGGATTGAAAGTCTGAACAAATACAACAAAGGAAAAAACCTAGAGCCCACTGTCTCAGGCTTAATTAGTATCTTCATAAAAGAGATCGTTGTATCTAATTTGTATCACTGAAAAGGGGCTTTGCTGACTGAATACATTCCTTCAACCACAAAGGCAGTGGTTTTGCAGGAGCTCCTCCAGCTCATTGAAAGCTCTGTGTCTGCTGAGAGGTTATTAGACTGCAGCCCACACAGCTCCCCGCCTGCCCACCCGGGGCTGCCGCAGGGGAGTCCCAGCTGGGCTGGGCTGGCAGGTGGGCAGGCGGCCTTCATGCACCGGGGTGCTGAGGCTGCCTGGGGGTGGGGGGCATGAAATTCCATGCCCCTTCCCCCAAAGACAGCACCCTCTTCTGTGGAGATGGGCAAGACCACTGTGAGAGAAAGGTCTCAGCTTTTTGGGAGCCAGGGGAGCTCTCCAGGCCCCCTTCTCATCCTCAACCTTAAGAAAGAACAAGACCCCCTCTGGGATGTGGAGGTTATTAAGGGAGCTCCAACTAGACAACTGTTTCACTCCATCTCATTTATTTCCATCGTACAGAGGAGAAAACTGTGCCTCAGAGCAGCAGTTCCCAAAGTGTGGCCCCTGATTGGCCTCGAGGGCATCCCTGGAGGGACTGTCAGAAATGCAGATTCTCAGGCCCCTGGGCTTCTGCATCAGAAGCTCTGGGGTAGGCCCCGCCATCTGTCCTGGCAAGCCCTCTAGGGGATGCTGATGGCCTTGGGTTTGGGACCCACTGGCCTAGAAGCAAGGGGCAGAGGCAGCTGGCCAGTTCCGGCCACTGTCTGGGTCACTGCCCAGGTCAGTGAGGAGGCCTTGCTCACGCTCAGTGTGTGGGCGGCTGGGGAGGGACCAGTACACTCATGCTGCTGGTCAGAAAGTCTAGCTCAGGTGGGACCAGCCTGTGAGGCTACCACAGGACTCAGGGAGGGAAGGGAGAGAGTGGTACGGCAGCATGGAGGAGGTGGCCTTTGAGCTGGGCCTCTAGGGACTGGGAGGAGCCGATATGCAGAGATGGGGGGCTGGGGAGGGTGGGCTCAGTGAGGTTAGGGGATGTGGAAGGGTCCTGCCCATTACCAGCACCCAGCTCACCCGGCCACCGCTGGGCAGTCAGTGCCACAGGCTTTGGTTATTTGGTAATGATGAGGCCTCCCCAGAGCCAACAGAGCCCTGGGCTGGGAGCCAGGACAACCGGGTGGGAGTCCTGGCATGAGGCTGCCTGGGCCATCGTGAACTCTCTCACCTCCTCCCCTCACTGATGAAAGACTCATGGTCTCCAAGGGGGGTTGGGGGCTCCTGGGAGCGTAAACAGCAAGGCGCAGCCCCCACCTAGAGAAAGAGGCTGTGCGTGCTCTAGGGGCACTAGGGGCAGTAAAGGGCAGCATCCTTGGGCTTCTGCTCTGGGGCACGGTGTGACTGCAGGCCGAAGGACACTCTGTTAGGAGGCCCCAGCAGAGCAGGGATGCGAAGGAGAGAGCCGCATTTCGGACCTCCAAGCCTCAACCATGAGCGAACGTGGAGAGAGCTGCATTTTGGGCCCCCAAGCCTCAACCATGAATGCACCCCTGTGTGCACCGCTCTACGCAACTCCTGCATCTGGATGGCCCTCGTTCACTGGCTGGCCCCTCCCCTTCGCCCTCACTCACCGGCTGGCCCCTCCCCTTCGCCCTCACTCACCGGCTGGCCCCTCCCCTTCCCCCTCACTCACTGGCTGGCCCCTCCCCTTCGCCCTCACTCACCGGCTGGCCCCTCCCCTTCGCCCTCGTTCACTGGCTGGCCCCTCCCCTTCGCCCTCACTCACTGGCTGGCCCCTCCCCTTCGCCCTCACTCACTGGCTGGCCCCTCACCTGGCTGGCCCCTCCCCTTCGCCCTCACTCACCACCTTCGGCTGGCCCCTCTCCCTTCGCCCTCGTAAACTGGCTGGTCCCTTTCGCCCTCACTCACCGGCTGGCCCCTCCCCTTCGCCCTCACTCACCGGCTGGCCCCTCCCCTTCGCCCTCACTCACTGGCTGGAAAGCATTCGCCCTCACTCACCGGCTGGCCCCTCCCCTTCGCCCTCACTCACCGGCTGGCCCCTCCCCTTCGCCCTCACTCACCGGCTGGCCCCTCCCCTTCGCCCTCACTCACTGGCTGGCCCCTCCCCTTCGCCCTCGTTCACTGGCTGGCCCCTCCCCTTCGCCCTCACTCACCGGCTGGCCCCTCCCCTTCGCCCTCACTCACCGGCTGGCCCCTCCCCTGAAGCAGTGACCTCAGGGAGGCCACCTTCCTTCTGAGCGTCTCACCCTCCTCATTTGTAAAATGGGCAGAGTAGGCCCGTCCTCCAGGGGCGGTGAGGACCAGGTGAGCCAAAGCATGGAAAGCATCTAGGGTGGCGAGAGTAGCTGGGTGGCCCCCAGACCCCTGGCCTGAGTGTGGCTTTGGCTTTGCTGTTCGGGGAGCCCTGCCAAGCACCCCCAGACACCATCATAGCCTCCCTCTGAGCTGCCCCCCGCAAAGGGGCAGGGGCTGAAAACCACCAGGCCAATGTCAGTGACCCTGTTGAGCATGCGGGCTTGAGGAGGTAGAGAGACACAGAGATAGAGACAGAGAGACAGAAACAGAGAGAGATACAGAGATTCAGAGACAGACACAGACACACAGAGACAGAGACAAAGAGAGAGAGAGAGACAGACACAGACACAGAGACACAGAAAGACAGAGACAGACAGAGAGATAGACAAAGAGACACTGAGAGACAGAGACCCAGAGACATAGAAAGACCGAGGGAGAGGAAGCCGGAGAGCCGGAGCGGGGCTCCTTGCTGGGAGCAGGCCTGGGCTGGGGAGCAGGGCTGCCCTTGAACTGGGGCTCTCAGCTCTAGCTGGGAGGAGCAGAGGACTTAGTTTGTGCCCATCCTTGTACCTGGGAGAGCAGGAGCCCACCTGTGACCTAAGCTGGGCTCCCAGGGACAGCCCAGGAGGCTGGTTGGGCTGGAATCTGCTAACTGCCTTGTCCCAGGTGAGTCAGGTCCCTCTCCAAGCCTCAGTTTCCTCATCTGTAAGATGGGATGGCTGGGACACTGCCTAACTTTGTCTTGCAGGGGCGAAGGACAGAATGCGAGTCAGGGCTTCTCCCAGGGGTGCTGGCAGCCAGCTGAGCTCCCATGGGAAGTCCCAGGGCTGCGGTGTACAGCAGAGACAGACAGAGACCAGCCACACAGCAACCAACATTAGCTGCTCGCCAGAGGAGTGCCAGTAAGGTGAAGGACAAACGGCAAGCCCCTGTGTGTCCCCAGAACCCCAGATGGGCCAGCACGAACCTCAGGAAAAGACCACACCCCCTCATGCCGCCCCCACCCCCAGCATCCATGGAGGTTTTACCTGCAGAAAACAGCAACGAGAAGAGGACGGCGAGCACGTTCAAGGACTGCTGGCCACAACTGGTCATCGTTTGGCTTGCATTGATCCGTCCAGAGCTGCCTGTTTAATGAGAGCCAGGAGAGGCTGGGTGTAGGCTGTCTCGCCTGACACCAGCTTTGCTGCCCACGGCGGGGGACGGGCAGGCGGGCAGTGGGCAGGAGAGCGAGTTTGTCGGGAGTAGAGGCCGCGTGTGGACGATGGAGACGCCGCTATCCAATTTCCTTTCTGGAATGAATGACCTTCCCCCACAAGCCAACTGTCACCTCCTTTTCTTTTCATGGCAAAATGAGACTTAATCAAAGGAGGACGGATGGCTCAGGTGGTGGAAATGACCGGCAGGCAGATGCTGGTGGGCAGGCGCCAGAGTTGCAGGACTGAGGATGCCCGGCCTGGCTCGGCCACCTCGAGGAGCTTACAGGACCCAGGTCCCCCACTGTGTCGCTAAGGTGGAGGGGTTCATGGAAGTCACCATTAACCCCTATGCACCATAACAAGTATGCACGGAGCCAGGCAGCTTCCCAGGCACGAGGCACACAGCAGTGCATGAAATAGAAACGGTTCCTCCCTGGAGCCCCTGTGTTCTACTCAGGAAGGCTGACAACACGCAAACAAATGAATGTTTAAAATGCTCTGAGCTTCTGAGTACATACCCTAAGGCGCAGAAAACAGGGACTCGAACAAATACATACACACACCCGTGTTCCCAGCAGCATCCTTAGTCAAAAGGTGGAGGCAACGCATGTGCCCATCGGGGGATGGATGGGTGGCCCGTCACACAATGCACATTACTTCCCAAAAAAGGAGGGAAACTATGATACATGCTGCAGCAGGGGCATCCCAGAGGGAATTATGCTCATGAACTGGCGAGGCACCGAAGAACACAGACCACGAGATTCCACCTACACAGGGTCCCTAGAGGAGTCCCACTCACAGGGGATTTGTCATCAGGTCACAAGCAGAATGGAGGGTGCCAGGGGCTCAGGGGAGGGGGATGAGGAGTGAGTGTTTCATGGGTACAGCCTCTCACGTGCAGCCTGCTCCCAGGAAAGGCTGGGTTGGGTCCACACGAGGAAGCTCACCTGCATACCTGGGGGCGGGGTCTGATGTGAGGATGGTGGGGCCTGGAGAGCCCTGAATCCCACCCAGGTGGGAGACCCTGAGGACCTCCTGGCCTGGCTGAGCCACCTTCCCATCCCCCAGCCCCACCTCCGCCATCTGCAGAGCAGACTCCCTGCCCGCTCCATTCTGTCCACGCCAGGTGAGGCCCTCCACCCCCCGGGAGGATGGTTTCAGAGCTGAATACACAGTGCAGGGATCTGTTACCAGACCACACATTTCTGAAAGAAAAGATGGTGGAAGACAATGCGCAGCCCAAAGAAACAAGCCCCTCTGCTTGCCTAGACTGTCCTGGCACCTGCTCTGGGCCCCAGGAGCCAGCCAGCGGCTGCCTTGCCCTCCAGAGCTCATAGCCTGGTCAGGGAGAGCAGAGGGGACACCAACCTGGGCCCCAGGGCAGCTCCGAATGCTGCTTTACTTGGAGCAGAGTTAGGGCTCAGGGCAGGCAGAAGGGAAAGCCACTCAGGCCTCCCAGAGGTTGGAGACTTCGGAGTGAGGAGACAGGGCAAAACTCGAGGCCAAACGCATAGCGCTCACGGCCTGGCCCTGGCCTAGGCCCTGCTGCTGCAGCCTTGGTCTCCTCCCCTGTAGCATGGGCATCGTGGCGGGAGCTGGACGTCAGGTGCTGACCTTGTGAAGTCTGGTTTGCCAGAACAAGGGAAGGGACTGTCAGGATTGTAAAATGCCACTAGAACGCAGGCCCCTAACACTAAACTTACTCAAGCTTACTCATCTCTTCCTCTGGGGAGGGGCCCCTCCCATCTACCCGCAGGTCTCTCTGCTCCCACCGCTGCCCTACTCATCCCTGGGGGCTGTAAGCTGCTTAATGGCTCTGAGCCTGGGCCTCCTCCCAGCCTCCTTCAGGCCCCCCTGGGAGGATGAGCCCAGGTCAAGCATCCAGGAGTACTCAGGAATGGATTTCTCCTGCAGAGTCCTATGGATCAGCCCTGGAAAATGAGCCGCGGGAATGGAGAGTGTTGGGACCTCTGAGGTGCCTCCCCCATGCTCCATTCTACAGATGGGGACGCCAAGGCCCAATGAGAGTTGAAACAGGTCCCCAGACTCCAGCTCCTCTGGCCCCCGTAGGATGGGGCTGCCCCACTTCTGTGGCTGGGGCTCAGCTCCAAGAGCTGGTAGGTTTGTTGAGTGAATGAGGAGGATCTGCCTCAGCCACAGGCCTGGCCCCTGCTCCTGCTGCTCCAACTCCCTACAAAGCCCTGAGTGTACTGGCTGATGTTGGGGGGCTGCTGCTCACCCCTGGGGGGTGCCCTCCCTTCACACCTAGGAGTCCAAATCCTGTACCACTTTAGAAGCTGCTCCAGTATGACCTCCTCCAGGAAGCCTGCCATGATTCTATCAGCTGGAAAAAGTTTGCCCTTCCGCTGAGGCCTAGAGTTTTCCACCTCTTCCTTCATTCATGTGTTAATTCATTTATTCATTCACTTATTCTCTCGACATCCACTTGCTGACCTGCACTTGGGGCCAGACCCTGGGATGGGCTCTAGGAACACAGCAAAGGTGAGTCCCTGCCCTCAGGGAGCACAGGCAAGGATGCCCAGCAGTTTCCTGTTATGCGATTCTTCCCAGAACCTCTTCTACTAGGTCATGAGGGTCCTGGCCAGGGTTGGCCCTCAGCCCCCGATCTGCTGAGCAGACCCCCACCTCTGCCTTCCCAGACCCAGGGTCCACAGCTGGAGAGGCCTTTATGCTCCTGGGGAATGGTTCCAGAGATGAACGCACACTACACAGATGTGCTGTGAGACAATGTGGTTCTAGGAAAGGACGGTGTGCAGCCTGAAGCCGGGGGCTGGGACTTAGGAGTTCCATGGACGGGGTGGGAATTCCAGCCCTGCGGGACACCAGCCTTGGGCGCTGAGGCACACCCCGTGGTCATGTGGGTTTGCACACTGCAGGTGTCCCTGCCACAGCACACTGTGGTTGCACTGGTCCCACGTCCAGCCTGGGCTTTCCTTGGGGGTCTGTTCAGCATCCATGGCCTGGCTGTGCCCCCAACCCCCCTGTCTGGCCCGAGATGGGTCAATGTACAATCAAAGCTGCAGCCTGTATGCTAGACAAAAGCCCTAGGGGCGTGTGGGGATCTCTGGATGAAGGGGTTAGGGGGCTTCTGCATGAGGAGGTAGGGGCTGCCCTTACTCCCCAGGCCCCCAAGGCAGCTCAGGGCCAGAGCTGAAAGCTGAATCCTCAGTAGAAAGAACAACCCACTGTGTGTCACGAGAAGTTACCTAAGTAAAAATTCCATTTCTAATGATCTGAGACAGCAAAGCTTAGAAGCCAACCTCCCCATTCCAAGCTAGGTCAGAAAGCTACTTTGGAAACCTCTCCGGGCCTTGGGGACCAGCCAGCTGCTATGATCCCAGTCAGGCTTCCACGAGGCAGCCAGCCTCAGGGCCACGAGTTCAATAGCACCGATGTTCACAAGGCCAAAGCCATCACCTTGGGTCCCTCCGTGGGGTGTGCAGAGGGGGAACTGAGCTCGGGGAGCTGTGATGACGATGGGTGTGCAGAGGGCACCTGGGCTCGGAGAGCTGTGATGACGATGGGTGTGCGGAGGGGACCTAGGGTTTGGGAGCTGTGATGACGATGGGTGGTGGAGGGGACCTGGGCTCGGAGAGCTGTGATGACGATGGGTGTGCGGAGGGGACCTAGGGTTTGGGAGCTGTGATGACGATGGGTGTGTGGAGGGGACCTGGGCTCAGGGAGCTCCGATGATGATGTCATGTGCGGAGAGGACCAGGGCTCGGAGAGCTGTGATGACAATGGGTGTGTGGAGGAGACCTGGGCTCAGAGAGCTGTGATGGTGACGGGTGTGTGGAGGCGACCTAGGGTTTGGGAGCTGTGATGACGATGGGTATGCGGAGGGGACCTGGGCTCGGAGAGCTGTGATGACGATGGGTGTGTGGAGGAGACCTGGGCTCGGAGAGCTGTGATGACAATGGGTGTGTGGAGGGGACCTAAGATCTGGTAGCTGTGATGATGATGGGTGTGTGGAGGGGACCTAGGGTTTGAGAGCTGTGATGTCGATGGGTGTGTGGAGGGGACCTGGGCTCAGGGAGCTGTGATGATGATGGGTGTGCAGAGGGGACCTGGGCTCGAAGAGCTGTGATGACGATGGGTGTGTGGAGGGGACCTGGGCTCGGAGAGCTGTGATGACGATGGGTGTGTGGGGGGGACCTGGGCTCGGAGAGCTGTGATGACGATGGGTGTGTGGAGGGGACCTGGGCTCGGAGAGCTGTGATGACGATGGGTGTGTGGAGGGGACCTGGGCTCGGAGAGCTGTGATGACGATGGGTGTGTGGAGGGGACCTGGGCTCGGAGAGCTGTGATGACGAAGGCGTGTGTGGAGGGAACTAGGATCTGGGAGCTCTGATGATGATGGCATGTGCGGAGGGGACCTGGGCTCAGTGAGCTCTGATGATGATGGCATGTTACACCACTGGGCACCATCACCTGAGAGGCCCCACAAATGAGGTCTGTGGGACATCACTCCGGCAGCCCAAGAACAGGCCTGGAAGGGCGTCCGCCATCCTCCAACCTCCTGTGGGGCCCTGCACTGCCTGTAACCTGGGGCTGCTAACCTGGGCTGGCTCACACTGGCAGAGTTCATGGTGTGCCAGGCTGAACCCTGGTATTTACCGCACTGTCTCAGGTGACCCCCACGTCAGCCTGAGGAGGTGGATCACCAAGCTCCCATCTCAGAAGGGGGAAGCTGAGACTCAGAGAGGTGAAGTGACTTGTCCAAGGTCACACAGCCACTCAGTAGCAAAGTTCACTCTACCTTCATGGCACTGAAAAAGCTTCTGAGGCCTCCCAAGGACCCCCAGAAAGCACATTTACCACAGAAATTAGACTTATCCTCCCGGGTTCTATTTCTCTGAAAATTGGTAAACTGCCTAAGATGGTAGTCCGTGGCCAACAACAAAACTGAAACAATTGGAAGAACATTCTGGCAGAGTGGGATGTTCCTGAACGCTCGTTTGACCATGGCCAGAATCACAAGTCAGGCATGCATCTCTGCTGGCCACCCCTTGGGTCAGCCTGGGACTGCTGTTCGGAGATTTGAGGATTATTTTTAAACACCGAACTTGGTGAGGCTGGGGAAGGAAAGGAAGGAGGGCACGTGAAGAGAAACAGAGCTGGGAAGATGAATTAAACCCCACCAGGAACAGCAACGGATCTGTTTTTGTGTCAGCCAAGCTCGGCAGGGCGGGATGCAAGAGGGCCTGAAGGGCGGGGCTAGGACCTCAGGCTCCCACAGGCCTGGACGCTGGCCTGATGCCTGGAGACCCCCCACAGCATTGGGGGCTTCCCGCCAGCCCCTCCTCAGCCCACCACGCCCCACTTTTGGGCACGAGCAAGCACACCTCCAGCCCATTGCAGGACTGGGTCTATGGCAGCAGGGCTTGGGGGTCGAGCTCTCTGCCTGGGGCCAAGTCCTGGCTCCACCTTCTGTATCCACATCCCATGTGACCTGGGGTGACACCTGAGCCTCAGTGTCCTCAGCCCTAGAATGGGGATGAACATCGGCAACTAATTCACCAACTAAAGGAAGAGAGGCATCGAAGCCTTGGACAGCCCTGGCCATGTGCTTCTTGCTGCTGCGGTCTGGTCTCTGACTCTGCCTCTTTCACCAACCCAAGCCCTATGGCCCCTAGAGTTAGCTTTCCTAAGTACCCTCCTAATCACCTACCTGACTTCTTGGGTTCAAGGCTGTGCTTTTACCTGAGGCCCCTTGTGGCCTGGCCCTGTGGCCCTGTTGCCCTCCCTGTTCCTGGAGCTTCAGCCCTCTGGGTCTGTGGTGCCACTGGGCCTTTACTCATGCCATTCCGCTATGCTAGGACCACCCTTCCCTCTCCAAATCCGCAGCCTGGAGGCTCATCTGGGGTGGTCGTCTCTCAGGGCAGCTCTCCCGCTGTGATTCTCCCACTCCCCAGGTGAGCTTCTGACACTCTGACTTCCCCCCTCCCCAGGGTGGTCTCGGCCTGTCTTGAGGCTAGGGCAGGGGCTGGGTGGGGTTCACCCGGGGCCAGCATGGGCAGCAGCACTCTGTGAAGCCTGCCCGGTTTGTGTCCTAACTTGAGAGAGAGCTGGGAGAACGGAGCATGGGCAGCTGAGGGTGGCAGAACCGGGACCTCTGCCCCGGGATCGGCCCTCTTTAAACAAGGATGACGCTCGGGCCTGAACCCCACAGGATGGAGAACAAAGGACACATGGCCTGTTCCCTAAATGTGTCCCACCTACTCTACTGTCGTGCGGGGCGGGAGGCTGACCTTGGGGTGAGGATGGGTCATGCCCAGCATTCTGGGCATGAAGCGGCTGGTGGCGGCACTCAGGAGTCCAGGCCTTTGCCCGGCTGATCCTGCCCCTGGACATCCCTTTCCCCACGTTGTATGTCCAAATTGAACCTGCCCACGGGACCTGGCTCAAGTGCCACCTCGTACACAAGCAGCCCCGGTTAGCCGCCCTCCTGACCCCACTGTTCAGGGAGCGGTTTCTCTCCTGGTCGCCACCCAGGGATCACCTAACGAGTCTCTACTGTGGACCAGCAGTGTTGGGCATGGGGCATTCCTGCTGCCATGAGCCTTACAGCCTGGGGGGAGGCGGTCACAGACAACAGATTACGTAATGATCCGTAATTCTACGTAGGCACGATGATTAGCAGTGGTAGCATTAGCACGGATTAGCAATTCAACAGGGCACGGCTCTCTGGAGCCTCACCAACAGTCCTGCGGGTAGGCAGCGGCCTAGCAGAAGGGCAGCAAGTACAGACAAGGAGACGGGGCTAGCAGCTGCAGAGCACCCAAGCCCCGGGCGGAGCACGGCGCACAATGCTCCCCTTTCCTCACCCGTTCCCTTCCCACCCAGCCCTATGCCGCACCCTCAGTCTCCCTATTACACAGATGGAGAATGCGGGCCTCAGAGAGGGGACTCAAACCCTGGGGTCTGCTCCTGTGTCCTGTCTCTACGACTCATAAGAGTGTTTACCCCGCAGGCAGCACTTGTGTGCATGCCTCTCTCCACACAGCACACACAGCACACACACACGTGTGCACACATGTGTCATCAGGGATGTTTCACCTCCGCAGGTTTCCCAGTCTCCAGGGTCTTTCCTCGGTAGTGCAGACCTAATCCTGACTTTGTGAACTTCTGTTTTCAGGACATCCACTTAGAGGTTATGAAATCTCACTCCGAAACGCGAAGTCCAGGAATAAACACTTCGCGAGGCTCCATGCCTGTGTATGAAGTGAGATCAAAGCGCGTCTTCGTGACCCCTTCGTACCTGCGGGAGGAAGCGGCAGGAGGGAACTAGGACATCTTTCCTCGCTGTGCCGGCCAGGACTGAGGCAGCCGGAGTATATGGCTGGAGAAGGACAGACAGGCAGCCGTTCACCTGCAGCTGGGGTGCTGGGCTCCACAGCTGACAGCGAGCGAGAAGGGCCAGCACCTCACACCCCAGTAACGGCCAATGTGACCTGAGCCCTGCCTACCCAACGCCTAACCCTGCAGCGGTCACATCCCCGAACCCAGCCCTGCTGAGACCATTTCATTTTTGCTCATCTCTGTGGGCAGCACAGGCCTGGCACGTAGTAGGCCCTTTATAAACACATGTTAATTAGTTGAATGGACATAGGCAATGATCATCTCCATTTCTGAGATAAACAAACCACAGATCAGAGAAACTAAGTGATTGCGCAGAGCTGGAGGGTGGCAGGGTTGCAATCTGAACCCAGGTCTGCTCAACTCCAAACAGGGTGCTGGGGGCGACCACATAGGCTTTGCAGCGAGTCTCCCTGGCCTTGGGTCAGAGTTTTATCACTAACTAGCTGGGTGATCTAGGGCAAGTTACTTCACTGATTTCCGTTTTCTCATCTGTGAAACGGGAGCCGTGCTCCACACCTTGCAGGTATACCAAAGATAGAAAGGACCAGAAGCTAGCAGGGCACCCAGAACATTAGCGGTTGATCCATAAAGGGTTCTTATCTGCTGTTACCCACTCCACTATTCCCAAAGCTGATGGTTTAGGTACCAGAGAGTGTCCTGTGCCCCTTGGCAAATGAAAGTGTGTTTGAACTCCATGTCTACGTCTGATTTCCCCAGTTCCTCTTTCCATGCTTTGCCTGTTCCTTTACTTGGCCCTGATTTCCCTCTGCCTTATCTGTTGGTTTACTGCTTCCCCGCCTGGTACGAGTTCTTCAAGGGTGGGAAATTTTGTGCCTCTGCATTGCCCCACCATGCTTTGCACACAGTAAGTGCTGAATAAATGTCTGCTGGCCATAGAGTAGGAACTCCATTAGCACTCATTGGCCTGATTTGTTTTATTGCAAAGAGCAAACTTCCAGATGGGAACAGCAGAGATCCAGGCAGGAGATCTCCTTCAGCTGAGACAGGGCCTCCACTTTTATGGCCACCACCAGGAGTGACCGTGGGCCATCAGCCCTGGGTGGAAGCCCCTTACTTTAGCCTAGAACTCAACTCCAGGGCTCTGGTGGGACAGGCTGCCCTGAGTCCGAGGCAGCCGAGGTGGGCCAGCTCACACCCCCCGGGCCCCCACTGTGCCCCTACCAGGCGGGTAAACCACTTGCTCCATGGGGCTACTCTCAGGGTCAGGGCCACAAGGAGAAGCACACTGCCATGAAGGGTGCTGGCCTGGGTGCTGGAATCGGGAAGGCATAAAGGTGACCACCAACCTGGAAACCTCTCCTATCTCCGCAGATCCCTCCCTCAGTGGATAAACATTACAGTGTATCCCCAATAAGGCTCTTGTCCCTCACTGACACCTTTCCCCGCTGACTCCACCATGCCCCAGCCAGCCGGGCTCTGGGTCCAAGTTACAGACTCAGCTGTTCCAATGTTTTCCCCTTTTCAGCCCCTGGCCTGGACCAGTTCTGCACCCATCAAGTTCTCTGGGTGTGCTACTCTCTTGAATGTTGGAAGTAGGCACTGCTGTGATCCCATTTTACAGATAGGGAAGCTGAGGCCTGGCGAAGAGGGGACTTGAGCAAGAACACACAGCTGAAAGGGGCTTAGCTGGAAACCCCAACCCTGCTGGAGGCCCTAGATGCCCCACTGTCCTCCTCGGGGCCACACTGGGTCACAGGGCAATGGGCTCCAGGCCAGACTCAGTTTCCTCCCCTATTAAGGGGACAGCTTGGCTGAGACAATCGTGGGCCTTCTGCAACTCAACAACCCTTTGTTTCTCTCCGTCCTCCTGAATTATTTGGTTGCACCATGGAGATAAAACAACCCCTGGAAATCCCAGAGGCATTTTTTTTCCCACTGGAGAAACACAAAAATATCACATGAAGAATGAATCACTTAAAGTGTCAGGGCAGGAAGAGGAAAGACAGGCACGGCACTTGCCTCGGTGGGCGGGGGCGGGGTGGCCCTGGGTTTCTCTTCAGCTCCCTCCGCCTCCCTGGTCCCTAGAACCCCTTCCTCACTGGAGTGAAGAAAAGCCAAAGCCCTGAGCCTCAGTTTCCCAATCTGTAAATGGGGACAACATACCCACCTTGAAGGGGTATTGGGAGGGGCCAGTGCATTCATTCATTCATTCATTCATCTATTCACTTATTTCATACCAGTGTGATGCTGGACTGGGACTGCAGACTCCAAAGTGGGCTGAACAGACCCACCTCACCCCCATGAAGCCAACTAAACACCCTCCAGGCCATGACTAGGGCGTCCTGAGAGCACTCCCTAGGCCTTCTGCAGCTCTCAAGCCATGCCGGACCCTGCCCCGAGCCTTTGGCCTTCTCTCCAACCCCTCTCTGTGCAAGGCTCTTGACACAAGGACACCGAGGTGCAGAGTCGGCCAGCAACTTGCTCAAAGTCACACAGCAGGTAGGTAGTAGCGCCAGCATCTGTGTACCCCCGCAGGGCTCCCGCCCCTCTCGATCAGAGCCTGCTCCCCCTCTTACCCCACTGGCATAGCTGTCACCCTGGCCCCGCCCATTCTTCAGTGACTGGGAGTCACTTAGCAGCCTTGCCTGGCTTCTCCCTTACATGGAGTGCTTAGCCAGGGCAGGGACCCCAGGCCCAGCGCGAAGGAACAGAGGTGCCCCTGCACAGTGAGGACCTGGAAACCTCCACAGGCTGCTCCTTACCTGCCGAGCCCTATGACTGAGGGACCAGAAGCCTTCCCCGCTGGCTGCGGTTTCCCTGCAGCTGCTGGCCTCTTCCCTGGCTCCTGGTTGCCACCAACCCTAAACCCCAATAAAAGGAGAGCAACTTGGTCGGGCCTTGTATAGGCAAAAGACTGTTTTCCAGCGCAGGCTGGCTTGTGTGTGCTGACAAGAATTCAGCGTGCTCCTCGGGGCGGGGAGTGGGGTCAGGGCGCTGAGTCAGCCCTGCAGGAGTCCAGCTCCCGCCTTGGCCTAGGGCCGCCACCTCCCAGGCCCAGGATGGCAGCGGCTGCTCCCGCAGTCCCCACGCACTCCAGGCTCTGGTCTCACTGCCTTGTGCATCCTCAGAGCACCAGCAAGAGCCCCATTTTACAGGTGAGTAAACTGGAGACACTCCCCGTGAGATCCCACAGCTAGAAGCAGCAGAGCTGGGGCTCACACCGAGGTCACGGGGCTCCAGGTGCACACCTCGGCAGATGCTTGGCACACTACATGTGGGTTCCTTCCCGTGGCCCTCAGTCTCTGTTGGGCAACGGAGGTTAGTGACACCACTGCACAAGCCCCTCTGGCCAGCACTGCCCGGCGAGGGGTGTGGGTAAAATAAACGGTCCCCACCCCAGCCCACAGAGGGTGTGTGGCACCCGACTGACTCCAAGCTGGGCTGACCTTCCTGCTGTTGCCCCCCCTACCCCTGGCCTGTCCCCACCCAGCAGCAGAGGGTCCTCCCTGCCAGTAGGAATGGGGTGGGAATGGGGCAGGAATGGGGCGGGGGGTGCCCACACCTGCCACTGTTTGAAACACATCAGTGGCTTCCATGACCGTCTGGACTCAGCACAGGGGCCTGGCTGGCCTCTGCAGCCACATTTCCTGGCTGCCAGGCACTCCCCCAGCCCATGGCCGTCTCCCACCCCCGGGCCTTCATGCATCGTGGTACCTCAGCGGCGCCCTTGGCTGGCTTCTGGGTGGCATTTAAACACAGCCATAAAGGAGGCCAGCCCTCCTCTGCCTCCCACCCATCCCTGGAAGCCTGCCCATCCTGAGACAGGCCAGAAATAAACCTCCTTTTTCCATTCCTTTTGGTGGACAGAGAGCGAGTTCAGACTGGTCTGGGTGTCCCTTATCTAGCCACAGTCCCGACAATGGCAGCCCAGAGCGATGGGTGCCACGATGGGAAACCAGGGGTCTGTGGGCGCCCAGAGTGCCCGATGCAGCCTGATGGGGTAGGGGGCTGGGGGTGGGGGTGGTATTTATTTAATCTTCATGATTAGGAGGTACTCTGATTATCCCCAATTTACAGATGCGGAAACTGAGGTGCAGAGTTTCAGTAACTCGCCCTGGGCCGCCTGGCTAGGGAGTCAGACCAGGGGGTCTGGCGTGGACACCTGAAGGATGAGTCGGGCAGCGGGGCGGGAGTGGGGGTGGGGGAGTGCTCCTGTCAGAAGGGGACAAGGCACAGAAAGTCCCTCCTGCCTCTTGTCTGGGGCTCAGCACAGCAGCAGAGAAACAAAAGGGCTCTGAGCTTGGGGTCTGAACATGGGTTCAAGTCCCGGCCTTGCCACTTCTCAGCTGTGTGATCCTGGGCACATTTCTCTGTCTCTCTGAGCCTGGGCTTCCCTGTGGATTTTGTTATGGTTCAAAGCAGACCTCCTGTGCACCAGATCTGGAGCACCTATGACATAGCAAAGTATGGGTCCGCCAATGACACTTACTCCTTGCAATCACCCTACGAGGCAGGAATTTTAAAAGTTCACCTTTGACAGAGGTTAGAAGCACAAAGACCAGCCTGCCTGGCAGACTGGGCCGAGGGCCACCTGGATGGAGGGTAATCCCAGTGCAGGCTCAGGGAGGCCACTGTGACCACATCCTCTTGCACGGTGGGTCCTTGCCTCAGCGACTGTGGGGGAGGAACAGCACCAACATTCCCTCTCAGCCAAGGGGACCAGCTTCTAGAAAGCTCACAGCAGCGCTATGGAAAACCCTGGAGACAGCCCTGGAGACGGCCCAGTGGATGAATAGGAAAATGCATGATATTATGGCCAAACACCAGAACACTCTTCAGCTACCCAAATGCACTGCGGCCGCACAGAACGTCACAGGGCATCTCAGCGCTATGAGGCTAGAGAGAAAGTAAAGTCTCCAAAGAGGAAGTTCAGCATAGAAAGCTGAAAGAACTGTAAATAAAATGTACTTTTTGAGGGCACATCTGGCTATAGCGAGGCATACAGGGGGATGTGGGGTGAAGTGGGCCCTGCTGGGGGGTGCACAGGCTAACACTCCTGCCCTCATGCTGGGGGATGGGTCAAGGATGTTTCTTATACTATTAACAAACAAACAAGTAAATAAAGAAGTCTTGGCAAGGACCACTGAGGGAGAATACCAGGAAGCAGGGAGAGAGATGAGCCTGAGTCCACGGCCTGGAGTCCAGAAAATAAAATAGAAAATCAAGGTTCAAAATATATGTAAAGGAAAACAATGATTACAGTATCCCCCAGCCCCGTCCACTGCACACAGGCCCACCTCTCTGGGCAGCTGAGACTCACACGGGGGCCTGGGTGGAGACTGCAGAAGCTGCTTCGTCCTGGCTGGGGGTCCCTGAGACAGCAGCGTTTTTTTCCAGTTCACAGTCCCAGGTTGCTGGGCGTGGTGCCAGAATTGTCTAATTCCAGTAGGGAATCAGCATGAATTCCCAGCCTCCTCCTATTAAGCCCATAGACACCTTGTCCCTTTGAGACCCTACCAATCATAAATGCTCTGTGCTTCAGTTTCCCCATCTGTAAACTGAGGATACCGGGCCATATAACATCCTCCTGTATTTCCGTGTTTTGAACTGAGCTGGTGGCCCCACATCACCTGGGCCACAGAATCACAATGCTGCTTCTTATGCTGTCATTACCTGCCTGGCGGGTCACCTGCCTCGAGGAGGCTTGGTTTCTTCCTTTGTGGATGGTGCCATGCCTCCATCCTGGCCCCTCCAGGTCATGGGGAGGATGACTTGAGACGAAGAACACGTAGGGCCCTGCCTGAGCCACTGCTGGGGAATTGCTGCCTCCTTCACAGGCTCACAGGCAGCAGTTCCCTGACCTCAGGTGATTCCACAATGGCAGGATGGGTCTCTATCTTGGCCCTCAAAGGATTCGCAGTCTGGGGCAGGGAGGGACAGACATCACACAGTATAAACCACCCATATCGATGTGGAGTAGGGCGATAATAACCCCCAGGGGCCAAGTGCTCTCTGCAGGGCCCTTGACAGACCTGGTCTCCCACACATCATGCTCCTGCAACAGGACATGTCGTTCTGTGACTTGCCCAAGGTTACAAACAGCAGGCCCCAGCGTGGAATCCAGATTTGGAGCAGACCAAGCCAGGGAACCCAGCTGGGACGTGGTGCACCCTGGGGAGAGGGACCTCGGTCAACGACGCAGGATGCGGTGGGACTCGGCCAGAGCTTACTAGCTTGGGACCTCAGAGAATTGAGAGACCACTCTGAGCCTCAGTTTCCCCAGCTATCTAATGGGGATGGTACCCAGGGTAGGCCAAGATGAACTAAGAGATCCCCGGAAGTGGCTGCACCAGGGCTGCACAGACCTGTAGGATCAGAACCAGGGTGGGGGCCGAGGGATCTGCATCTGTCCCAGCTTTCCAGGGCGTTCTGATGCCCACTGAAGGAAGAGCTGCTGGGCCAGCTTTGCAAGCCGCCCAGTCTTTGTCCACTCTGCAGTTGTAGACAAAAAACAGCTGTAGAGAATCCTACATGAATCAGTGATGGTGTGTTCCAATAAAACTTTATTCACACAAACAGGCAGCCCCAGTTTGCAAACTTCTGGGTGAGATCATTGCTACCCCAAGCACAGCCCACAAACCAGCAACCCTGGCATCTCCTGGGAGCTGTTGGAAATGCAGGCTCTCGCGCCACCCTTCCGGCTGAATCAGAGGCTGTGCGCTAACCCATTCCCCAGCACCTGCAAGTCTGAGAAGACCTGGGCTGGAGCCTATAGCAGGTTCTCTGGGCAGCTACCTGGTCCTGCCGGTTCCTTCTGAAGCAGACTAGGGGGCGGGCAGGAGGGGGAGCTGGGGGTTGCTGCCTAGAGAGTTATAACAAACCAAGGCACCAACGCGGCTAATTGGCAGCAGCTGCTGTTTCAACCAGAGACTTGTCAGCTGTGATTAAGCAAAGTTGCCTTTAGGCCAATCAACTTCAAAATTATGCAAATAGAGCTGCAGCGGAGACCACAGGGATGGTGCTGAGCCAGCTCCCCCACCCCTGACCTGGCACACTTAACCCCCCCATCGTCGGCTGGAGGGCCCCTGTCCATCCTCACCACTCCCTGGACCAGTTCCACTACTGGAGGTTAATGAGCCTCCCACCCACACTCTGTGTAATTGGCATGGAAGCTGCTGGGTGGGTGCGATCCAGCTCCGAGAGCCGGGCCAGGATGGAAGGATGTACCTCTCGAATGGATCAGCTGCTACACTGACCCACAGCAAGCCAGGCCTGTCCTTACTCGGGGCAGTCCACACCCAGGAGAACTCCCTGGCGGCAATGGCTGGACAGCGAGGGAAACAGGTGCTTTCAAAGGTGGTAGGGAGCGGCTCTCATTCGCCTTGCCGAGCCTTTGCAAACCCTTGCTGGCCCCTCCAGCTTTCCTAGGCCCAGATGTGAACAGACAACAGCCTCCTCCCACCTCATCTGCCTCCACACCTGTGGCCCCTGACACCCCAAACCTGCTGTGCCGCCAGTTGGACTTCTCAGCTGCCCTGGCCCTGTGGTCTCTGGTCTCAGGTTTGCTGTCCTGCTCTGTGGGCTGTTCCCACGGGGGCCGAATCCCCAGGAAGAATAAACCACTGAATGGTACATTGCTGGGGGAGGCAAGGAGGGCAGACCCCCAGACACCAGACTTAGAACCCAGAACTGTACCCGCTTCAGACACAGACTCCCCAAGTCCTCTCAGTCACTCCCCACAGCAGAGCAAGCACCAGGCTCCACTTCCTCAGTTGAATCCTTCTCTGCTTAGTCGTCCCCAAACTAGAGATCCGTCCTGATACTGAGTTCGCACTTTGGAAACAACAGGATGGCTAATGAACGTGTCCGCCCTGTCTGCTGAGCACGGGGCCCTCTGACCTCCCCTAGCTGGGCTCTGCCACTGCAGCCTCCTGACACCAAGGGGCTTGACAGGTAGCAGGGACTGAGGGGCAGAGCAAAGCCCCTCCAGGAGAAGGCCCCACACTCAGGCTGGCTGCCCCCCGACCCAGGCCAGCCCTTCCAGGAGCTCACCGTGGGGGGCGGGGAAGTCCAGGGCAGACAAGCCTCTACCGGAAAAGTCCTCGCTGCAGGCCCGATGCCATGCCCCAGCCTTCAAGAGAAGGCCTCCTGCTTTCCAAAAAGGAACGTCCCTTATAACGGGGAGAAAACTGCTACATTACGTAGCATCGGTCGACATCTGGGTAAACGGTATCATGGAAGTCTAATTAGTGTGCTGCTGCTTTGGGGGAGTGTTGGCTCAAAAATTTCTGGGGAATGGAGAGGTAACATCAAAAAGTATTTATGACAGCGCTTCGTCAGCAGGAAAGCAATCAGGACCGGGATGGCAAGTGCAGAATTCCAGGGGCAGGCGGGTGCTGGGCTCAGGCCTGGCGGACGGTGGCCAAAGCCATGGCCAGAGAGAAGACAGAACATGCAGGCTGGCCTCGGGGAGGGAACCCAGCTGGCCCTGTGATCCTGGACATATGACTCAGGCTCTCTCTTTACCTGTGAAGTAGGGTGCTAACCCCCTTTACTTGGGTGGTGTGAGGATTAAATGAGACGACATATGTGAAACTCGGAGCCCACGCTAGGTGGTTAGGAGGGGTCAGTCACCAGGGCTGCCCTTTTCCCCCCATCCTCTCCTCAGGCTCAGGGCCTGCTCAATGCTGTCACATAGGTTCTTTTAGGTGAGCAGCACGGTGACCCTGAGAAGCAGGTAAGGGCTGTTCATGACTCAGGTGAGGACACACAGAGGGTCACACAGCTCATAGGTGGCAGACTTGGAACTGGCACCCAGATCTCTGACTTCCCAACACGGGGCTCCCTCCAGGCTGCAGCGCTGGCCATACCTGGCACCACCCACAAGTCCCCAGCGTGGCTAAGGATGGAAGCTCAGACACTTGGGGCTGAAAGGGTCCCCTCGTACTGTGGCTTCACCTCTCATTGTCAGCCAGGGAACCTGCCCAGGGCAGTAGCCCATGAAGACTCCAGGCCACGGAGGCAGAACCAAAGTAAGAGTGAAACCGTGTATAAGCCCTGGCCTCCCATGAGGTGGAGACAGAAGGAAAAGGCCATTCCTTGAGCACCTCCAATGTGTTCAGCACTATCCTGGGTGTTTCACAAGTATCGTCTCCTCCAATGTTCAGAAAAGGAGGGGCTACTGCCCAAGCCTGCAGATGAGAAAACTAAGCCTCAGAGGGTTGCGTTACCTGCTGAAGATCACACAGCTGCTAAGATTCTGGGACTTGGACCTGAGCTGGTTGAGTTTTCAAGCCCAAGTTCTTTGTAGGACTCGGGCTCTTGGCCTTGGCCCTTGGGAATGAAGGGGAAAGAGGAGGGAGCTGCAAGTCCCTAAAATGAAACCACTTCCTCATTACTGGGAACAGCCCCCTCTCCCAGTGATAGGGGAAAAACAGAAGAGATCATTCTGGGATCCACTGGTCCCATTTCCCACCAGTGCCAGATGTCCCCACACTCACAATGTCCTGGCAGACCCTACCCCTGGGCGAACTCCTCCAGCCTCAGAAACTCCCCACACCACAGTGGAGAGGGAGCTGCTCCCTTCGGGGACAATTCAGACCATGTGGAAGGAAGGCTCTGGCTTTCGGCTCTCCTGCCCTTCCCACCACTCCGGTCTGGCCTCACACTGAACATGCTTATTTTAAAACAATCAGCATTTGGCTCAAGTCGTGAAAGATTAAATGTAGGAGTTGTGTTAGGAGGAGTGAGATGCACTGTGCCGGGGAAAGAAAGGGGTCGTCGGTGTGGGAGGCCCCTAAATGTCTCAGACCTAGCTCCTGGCCCCAGTGATGGGCGGCGGGGGTGGGGGGAAATCAGGTCTCGAGGGTGATGGATCTGATTCCAATCCCACCTCCATCTCTAACAGACTATGTGACTTCATTTAAAGCCTCAGTTTCCTTTCTTCCTTCCTTCCCCCCTCCCTTCCTTCCTTCCATCATTTAGGCAAGAAACTTTTACTGAGCACCTACTATGTACCAGCCCTGATTCCATGGCCTGGACTCCGGGGGTATAGGAATGAACTAGGCAGAGACACCTCAACCTTGGCATAGAGAGGCCTTGTCTGGCAGTGTGGGAGAGGGGGACAGAAGGACCTCCCTCAGGGTGCCTGTTGAACACAAACATTCGATCTTAGCCATGTCCATGTCTGAGTTCCTATATGCTGTTGGTTCCTGGAACCAACAGGGATGCTGCCCCTCTGAGACCCCCTATTGTCAGCCCAGAACTGGGCATGGAGGAGGAGGCAGCAGGCATTGGGGATAAGTGGGCCAGGCAGTGGAGCAGGGGGCAGGGAGGAGGTGCGAGGCCCTGGTCAGGGCCTTGGACAGTCCACAAATAAACTCCAGCTCATTCCTCTGCCCAAGTGAGCTTAGAGGGAGAGAAAATAGCTTTCACACTATATTTTCTAATTTTTTTCCACTCCAGTGCTTCTAAATCGATCCAGAACAGATTGTCCAATTGTTTGAATTTCAGGAGAGACGTCTCCTGATCTTTTCCTAGTCCTGCCTAAGATTCTGCCAGGACCCCGCCCTCCCCCGTGACCCCCTCTTTGGCCCGGCTCCAGCTGATGTCCAGGCTGTCTGGGGCTCGACCCCTGGCCTGTGGACCTATAGGCGATGGAGGAAGGGCTGCACTCCCGGGTGGTGCTCATGCCCAGGGAGGCCCTGGTAGAGCTCGTCCCTGGAGGGGAAGGCTTTGCTTTTGCAGGAAGAGCTGAACTAGCCAGCACTGTGGGGCAGTGGAGTCCCACCAGAGGCTGGCCACAGCCCACCCTCTTCTCCCACAGGGAAAGTGCTTTGGGTTTGGGGCTTAGTCAAGACACAAGCAACTGGGAAGGGGTATCATCGTCCCCGTGATTCCCAGCAGCAAGACAAACAGGCGTCGTCTCGGGCACTGATGGGCCCGGGGCTGCCGGGGGACTGCAGGCATCCAGGGTCCTGCCACGATGGTGGATTAGCAATGTTTAATGGTAGCAATGTCTGCCCCAGGCACAGCAGTGAGAGTGGCAGTGCTCCAACCACACAGTTGCCATCCAGGTCCACAGGGTAATGTCCAAACCCAGTAACTAGCCAGCAATCCAGTAACTAATGCCCCTGCCACCTACCCACTCACCCAGCCATCCATCCATCCATCCATCCATCCACCCACCCACCTCACCCACCCATCCATCCACCCATTCATCCATCCACCCACCTCACCTACTCATTCAGCCATCCATCCATCCATCCACCCATCCATCCACCCATTCATCCATCCACCCACCTCACCCACCCATTCATCCACCCATTCATCCATCCATTCATCCACCCATTCATCCATCCACCCACCTCACCTACCCTTTCATCCATCCATCCATCCATCCATCCATCCATCCATCCATCCACCCACCCACCCACCCATCCACCCACCCACCCACCCATCCACCCATCCATCCACCCATCCATCCACCCATCCACCCATCCACCCACCCATCCACCCATCCATCCACCCATTCATCCATCCACCCACCTCACCCACCCATTCCTCCATCCATCCATCCATCCATCCATCCATCCACCCATTCACCCATCCACCCACCTCACCCACCCATTCATCCATCCATCTACCCATTCATCCACCCACCCATCCATCCACCCATTCATCCATCCATCCACCTCACCTACCCATTCATCCATCCACCCATCCATACATCCACCCACCCATCCACCCGTCCATCCACCCATTCATCCATCCACCCACCTCACCCACCCACCCATCCATCCATCCATCCATCCATTCATCTACCCACCCACCCACCCATCCATCCACCCATCTACCCACCCACCCACCCATCCATCCACCCATTCATCCATCCACACACCTCACCCACCCATTCATCCATCCATCCATCCACCCATTCATCCATCCACCCACCTCACCCACCCATTCATCCATCCATCCATCCATCCATCCATCCATCCATCCACCCCCCCATCCATCCACCCACCCACCCATCCATCCACCCATTCATCCATCCACCCACCTCACCCACCCATTCATCCATCCATCCATCCATCCACCCATCCATCCACCCACCCACCTCACCCACCCATTCATCCATCCATCCATCCATCCACCCACCCACCCACCCACCCATTCATCCATCCATCCACCCACCCATCCATCCACACACCTCACCCACCCATTCATCCATCCCTCCACCCATTCATCCATCCATGCATCCATCCGTCCACCCAGCCACCCACCCCCCTGCGACCAGAGTCCTCCAGCCTTGGCTTCTGCTCAGCTTTCCACAAGTGCCACGGAACAGCCACTCAGAGCTCCCAGAAGTCTCCCAGACTCATTTCCTAGGCTCTAGATGCATGGTTCCCTCTGCCTCAAATGTCCCTGTTCCCCTTGCTTGTCAACCTGGTCATCTTAGACTCCATCTCCTTGGATGCCGCCTCCTCTGGGAAGGCCCCCTTGATGCTCAGCCCCTTTCCTACCAGCAGAATTGCTCCCCATCCTCTGTCATCACTCACACCTGTGCATTATTTTACAAAGGGCTTGAGTCTGGAGCCAGAACAGGTGACTATGTCCACAAGTCCCTGCAGACTGTGAGCCTGTGAGGACAGGCCCTGTGTACTATCTCAGGAGTGAATAAACCCATGACATGCACCGGACAAGTGGCCTGCCCATGCCTGCCTGCACCCACCCCCTTCTGAGGAGGCAGCAGGCAGCAGAAACCAGCCCCTGGTTGTTAAGATGCAGGGAAGCAGGAACAACCCCAGTGCGGCTCCTCTGTGGCTCCTGCAGGCCCCACACCTTCCCGGGGTGTCTCTCCCCCCAAAGAGGAGTCAAAGAACAGCCAACGAGTGGAGAGGGTGGGCCCATCGGAGCACTCTGCACGGTCCCTCCTGGGTTCAGACTCCTGCAGGAGGGCCTGCTGTGAACACATTTTACAGAGAAGGAAACCAAGGCAGACAGGAGGCAGGAGGCTGGGCAAAGCCACACTGTATTGAGGGGTGGGCACCGGAGTGTGGTGACCCTGAGCTCCCACACCAGCACCCCTCCTGACCACAAAGTGAATTCAGCCTCCCCAGTAGAAAGAACAGAAGCCACCAGGTCCAAATCTTGGCTTTGCAACGTGGTGGCTCTGTGCCCTTGGGGAATTCACTTTACCTTCTGAGCCCCTAGTGAGTATAACAACCTGTCCCTGCTCACGGAAAGTTACGAGAATTAAACAAGGTGATGTTGGCAAAGTGCCCAGGATAGGGTTGTGGTGAGCAGGTTAGGGTCTCTCCATCAGGTTGGGGCTCCAAGGGCCTTGGGCAGAGCACTCCCATCCCTGGGCCTGCTTCTGTCCATGAGTTGGAGGTGCTGCCTCACTGCCCCAAGTGCCTCCTCTACCCCTTCCCCGACCCTGTACCTCAGGTCTCCTCAGGAGGGTACGAGAGAGTGCCCAGGCTGATGTTTCATGAGCTCCGCCAGCTCCAAATCCACCCTCTGCTCCCTGTCACCCACTGCGTGGAGCCAACACCTCCCTTGACTTTCAGTTTGACTTTACAGGTTGCAAACCACCTTCAAGTGTGTTATCTTTGCAAGCCAGTCCTCTCCCCGCATTATAGAGGGGGAAACAGAGGTTCAGAGCGGCAGGAACTTGCCTATGCTGAAGCTGAGGGAGTCACAGCCTGAACTCAGCTCTGTCCAGCTTCAGAACCAAATTGTGAGGGATACCAAGCAACCTGGGCTCCCAGACTCAGGCCACCATCCCTAGTCAACAAAGATTCATGCAGCAAAGAGAGAGAGATCATGTCCCACTTTGTTGCTCGCATCCTCAAAGGGAAGCCTCTGCCCCCAAACTTCAGCCTCTTCCTTGGCTGCCCTGATCTTAGTTTTATTCATTCACTAATTCATTTATTTGTCCATCCGTCCATCTACCCATCCATGCATCCATCCACCCATCCATCCATCCACCTCACCCACCCATTCATCCATCCATCCATCCATCCATCCATCCAACCACCCACCCACCTCACCCACCCATTCATCCATCCATCCACCCATTCATTCATCCATGCATCCATCAACCCACCATCCATCCATCCATCCATCCACCCACCTCACCCACCCATTCATCCATCTATGCATTCATCTACCCACCATCCATCCATCCATCCATCCATCCATCCATCCATCCATCCATCATCACTTCACTCCCAGAAACCTGTCCAAAGCATGCCAAACCTGGGCTTGATACTATCAAGCTAAACTAGGAACAAGGCGGCCTCCACCCTTCCAGAGAGAGGTTCTCTGACCCTTCACCGCTTCTGTGCCTCCTGGGTGTTTCTGTTTTTAAATGTAGCAGTGGTGACAATAATACCAGTTATATTTACTGAGCACTTACTATATGCCCATCTGCACCAAACACATTCCTTGCAGTAACTCGTTTAAATCCTGAAGAGGTGGATATCATCTCAATTTTTAGATGAGAAAACAGGCTCAGAGCGGTGATGTAATCTGTCCAAGGCCACACAGACAGGAGGAGTGGAGGCTGGGATTTGAACTCTTACTGTCCCTCCAGAGTTTAGGGATACAACATAACGGTTATCGCTGTAACTAACCCAGCTGTCCCAAATGTTACAATCTCTGCCTCAAATCCTCTCAAGTCACTCACGTTATCATCATCATTATTAGCTCTATGTTGAAAATGAGGATGCTGAGGCTCAGAGGGAAATATGCAGCCCCCACTGGTCACTAGTAAGGGATGGGGGCTAGATCGGAACCCAGGCTCCAAAGCTGGCTCCCACCTGCGTGGTCTGCGGTTGCCATGGTTCTGGGTAGGAAACACCGCCACTGGTCTAACTGCTCACCTGATTCATTTCCTCATTCATTCAACAACCACAGGCATGGCAGTCCCTACTCTACGGGTCTGGGGATGAGCAGACTTGGTTCCTGCCTGCCTGCTTAGTGGAAGGGCTGCAACAATGTTAACACAGTAACACAAAGTTGGTAACAGTATCAAAGTGAGAATACAGAGGCGGGCAAGGTATTGAATCTACACTGTGCTAACTAAGCCCTTTGTATGAATTTATCTTCTCTGGTCTCACAATAACCCATTTTGCAGGTAAAGGAACTGAGGCTCCAGGGGTTATATAACTTGCCCAGGGTCACAAAGTGAGGAGAAAGCAGCGAGGAGACTTGTCTGGGCAGAACCCCAGCATAGCCTCGGGAATTCCAGGCTGCTCTTGGGGAAGCAGGCAGCCTGCCAGGGATCAGCACCCGGAGCCTCCCTGTGGCCCGTTGTCCTGACGATGGGGCTCATCTCAGCTGCATGGCTCATTCCCCAAAGGACTTTCTGTCCTAGGGATCAGATTCCAAGCAGTTGCACCCAGCTGGTGCTACCGTGCCACACCCCAGCCTGGCTCCCAGAAGCCTAAACAATTTAAACAGCAAAGGCCCTGCTGGAGGGCTGGGCACAGTGGCTCATGTCTGTAATCCCAGCAATTTGGGAGGCCAAGGTGGGTGGGTCATCTGAGGTCAGGAGTTCGAGATCAGCCTGGCCAACATGGCGAAACCCCATCTCTACTAAAAAGACAAAAATGAGCTGGGCGTGGTGGTGCGAGGCTGTAATCCCAGCTACTACTGGGGAGGCTGAAGCAAGAGAATCACTTGAACCCAGGAGGTGGAGGTTGCAGTGAGCCGAGATGGAGCAACGGCACTCCAGCCTGGGTGACAGGGATAGACTCTGTCTCTTTTTTTTTTCTGTTTTCTTTTTCTGTTTTCCAAAGAAAAAAAGACCCTGTTGGACCCTCCCTGAGCTGAAGGCTGAACCTGGGCCTTCTGGGGCTTGGGACGATGCCAGACTTCCTGCAAATGGGCAGAGAGAAGCTCCATCAGCACATCTTCTGGATGCAGAGACCGAGGCTCAGAGCCGGCAGCCCCAGCATGGGCGTCGCCGGGACCCAGGTCCTGAAGCCCAGCCCCTCTTGCAGCCAGGGAGTTCGGCTCCCGTGGAGGGAGAAAGGGGCCTTTCTAGACTTTGGAATTCATGTATGTGCTTCTTTAAGTTTTAGAATTTCTACAGGATAACTTACTCTATTTGCTCTCCACCCGCACACAGCCCATGAGATCCAGGGCCTTGGGTTTCAGAGCCCCGCCTGGCTGTGACTCTGGCCACCTTGCTTCCCGTCTCTGGGCTCAGCTCTCTCCTTTAGGGAAACTTGGCCTGCCTTGGGCTACCCGAGGGCAGTGGAAAATAATGGATATGAAAGGGCTTTGTAAAAAGCCACATGTCCAGCCAGGTTGTCACAAAGGAACCTTCATAACGAGAAGCCACATCCGTGTGAGACCCACCCCGAGACCTTCCTCAAGCCGCTCCTCCTCCTGAAATGCCCCTCTGCCTTCTCCTACGCACCTTTCAAGACCCAAGCTGAAAGTTACTTCTACCAGGAAGCCCTGCCTGACCCCTCTCAGAGGCTGGTTTTTCTTTAGTTCTCCTGCCCCTCCCCGCAACAGACACACTGCAAAACTCACCAGGGAAGGACCCTCTTTCAAATCGCCCCTCCTCGCCCCCTGGGCCTGGCACCCCGTCCAGAACTCGGTAGGCGCTCCAGAAATGTGGAATGAATGAACGCTAAATGCATCTCTTTTGGTCTGTAAATCCAGCTGCTCACGTACGATTCTCCCGACAAAGGAAAGGAACCCAAAGTGAAAGCAAATCACCATCGTTTCCGTGACAAGCTCCGGGAGCCTCAGAGGAAATTCTCATGCTGGATTATGGAAGGAATTTGCCTTTATTTTTAATTTGTGCCAATATCTAAGAAAACGGCACTTTATTTTGAGCCCATCAGGCAACAATGAGGAGCTTTGGGATCTGGCACAGGAGACAAACTTTCCCAGCCCAATTTCCCAATGCAAATCTCTCCGCCGCGGCAGAGCCGGCCGTCCCCTCCCTCTGCTGGGCACCTCTCTGAGGCTTGCCAGGGAGGAATAATCAGATTATGTAGCTGGGTTTTCAAAGATCACGGTTTGTCTCATTTTCCAGGGAAGTGTGAACAAAAAATTTTTTCCCTTCCAGGGCTCTGTTAAGAGCTTCCAGAACTTAATTCAGTGTTAAATGGGTGTAATTTGGGAAACTCATGCATTATTTCTTAATTTCTGGAAGGAGCGTTTGCACACATCTGTTGGGGTAGGTGTGCGTGCGGGCAGATGGGTGGTGACTGGAGCATGTGTCCCAGATGCGAGGGGAGGGAGAGCAGGCTGGGGGGCATGGGCTGTCGATATAAATGCCCCATGCAGGTTGACGTCGGAAAATACAGGACTAGAGGCATTTACATTTCATCTCAGCTTCTGCTTCTGTGGATGGCCAGGCAGGGAGAGATTCTGAAGCCTTTTCCTAAAAGGAGTGCCTCGGGGGGTTTCAGGGCAAATTTCATCATCTAGGAAATGTTTGTACTGCCCCACACCGCCCCGACTCCCCAAAGCTCCTCGAGGCCTCTGGACAATGTCCACCGTGTCTATAATACAGGCTTGAACATCCTTGGCCCTCAAGAACCTCCAGTTCACTGTGTGACCTTGAATGCAGTCCCAGCCCTCTCTCAGCCTCAGTGTCCCCATCTGAATACGGGGAAGCAGATCGGCTTCAACCCCCTCCACCAGCAGCTCCTGGGGCCTCTCCCCATCACAGCACAGCACACGAGGCTCAGGCCTGCTGCTGGCACTGTCTTTGTCTACCGCCCTGCCCACCCCCTTGAGGGCTGTGGAGAGTGGGGTGCGCGCGCACACACACACACACACACACACACACACGTGCGCATACGCCAGAGACCCTGCCTGGGCCTGGTCTGGCACATTCAGAGGTACTGTGTCCTGAGGTGCTGAACAAGAAATCCTGGGCTTGTGGGGAGGGGGGACGGCCAGTGACTGGGGAAGTCAGGATGAATGTTTCTGACCTGGCCACAGCTAAGAAGAAAAGGAGGGAGGGGCTCATGATAACTGGAGTGGGGGGACAGAAGGCACATCAGTAGGACCAGCAGGACATCCACAGCCCCGGCTAGAGAATGATTTATTCATAGAGTCATTCATTAAACAGGTTGGCTGGAAGCTGCCCGGAGGTGGGTCTCAACGACCTTGGGGTCTCCTCCACCTCCCCAGGGGGTTCATGCTTAGGGGTCAAGGAATGTGTACCCTGGAGGAAGGCAAGAAGGAGGGAAGGGGTACAAAAAGGGAGGGAGGAAAAGATGGGGCCACCCCCCTGCCAGGCCCTGTGCAGAGTGAGACCAGCGTCTACACAGTGGGTGTCCCCTACTGTCCCCAGGAGGGCATAACCAGCATGGACAGGGCCTCGGGTCACACTCCTCACTCATCCTGGCTCTGATGTTCAGAACCCTGCCTGTTTAGTGTTTAGGAAACGAGGTCCCACTATTCTTAGGTGTTGACGATTGTTTCAGTAACTTCTGAAAGAGCAGCTGGGCTGAGAGAAGACCCTCTTGGGGAAGCAGGGGAAGGGGCTCTCAGTTCGCTCTAAGATCCTGTGAATCTGTTGTATGAGTCAACTGGGGAGAAGCTAAAGCAGCCGAGACTGGGTTAATAGAGGCAGAGCATCCCTAAGAAGGGAGGTGATAGCTTTCATCTAATCATAAGGCGGGCCAGGCTCTGGGTCAGTAATACTGGAAAGTAAACAGGATAATGAGTAGGAAGTGAGACTATGGGGCCCCAACCCCGTCATGGCTCCTGGTGCTGTGTCTTAGGAGCCTCTACATCCCCACCCCGCACTAGGCAATGTAGTGTAGTGGTTGGGAGCCTGGTCCTGGTGGGGTTATGTATTATTAGCCTCTCTGGGTCAGTTTCCTCATCATACAACAGAATCTACAGTTGCCATTGACAAGTTTGGCATGAGGATTAAGTGGGAAGCTGGGTTCCGAGTGCACTCAGCATGGTACCTGGCGTGGAGCAGGCCTTTGGGCTGTCACTGCCAAGTGCAATCCTAGTGCTGTGCGGGGTGCAACTGTGAGCCTGTTCGGTGAAGTCCTGTATTGTGGACACAGACAGCTGAAGTGGCCAGACCTGGTGTCCACATGCCACCGCCCCCCACCCACCCCAGAAGCCAAGGGCCTGGGCATGAGGCAACCCTCCTGCAGTGTGGCCTTCGGGGTGGGGCTGGAGAGGGCTTGGCCAATTGTCCTAGGAAACTGGAAATCAGATTCACCTTCTTGGCCAAAACTGCCTCTCCCTCTGCCCAACTCAACCATGGGCAGCCCACCCAGAAGCTGTCTAAGCTCCAAACCTGGCCTCCCTCCCTCCTCCCTGCCCCATTCTGCTATTCAAACTCTCACTCAAGCTGGGGGTGGTGGTGTCTCCTGCCCTGGCCCTGCTCCAGGGGAGCTCCATCCCCCAGCCCTCCAGGCCTGCAGCCACCTCCCAGCCCCGCAGGTCCAGAAGGCTTCAGCCACCCTGTTGTGTCTGCAGCTCTGCCCACAGAGGGTCCCTGCCCAGAACATCTCCTCCCCCTTCCTCTGGCTGATTCATGCCTGTCATTCTGGACCAAGCTCCCCTGGCCCCAACCCCTCCCAGGTTCCAAAGGACAAGTGCCTCCCGCACGTGCACTTCCCGATCCCCGGGAGCTCCCCACTGCCTCATGACCTGACCTAGGCATGCCTCCAGCTCTGCTGGCTTGTCCAGGGTCACTTCCTCCTCTGCTTCCTCGAGAGCTGCCAAGGGTGAGCCGAGGCCCTTCAGCACAGGCATGGGGGCTAGGGGAGCTGGCTTAAGAAGGGGAGGGAAGCGATGGATGGATGGATGACTGGTAACTGGGAGTGGCCATCAGCTGGTCTCACTCTGGGCAGGTCCCACTTGCTTTCGTTGTCACTTACAAAGGTCTGACTGAGCAGCACTGGCCCTGCCCCCTACCCTTCTCATCTGGTCCACCTGCCCTGATAAGCTCCAGGCTGGGTGGCTCAGGAGAGCGAGAATGGGACACACACACACACGTGCATGTGTGCGCGTGCACACGGCTCCAAGCCAAACTGCTCCCCTCACTCCTCTTCATCAGTCCATACCTCCCAGATGCCTGAGACACAGCCAGGAACGCAGCGTGGAGATGACATTAAAGAAAGAAACTGTCAGAAACCCTTGCCTGGGGCTTTCAGCTTCAGCCACAACAGGGGCCAGGGCTGCCTGGTTGCAGAACTTCCTGGTCATCTCTTGCCAGAACAGGCACAGCAGACAGCCTCTCTGGAGAGACGGGGTGAATGCAGAGAGGCATTCTGCGCTGAGCAGTCACAGATTGAGGGGATGGGGAGTGACCCCCCAGTTCTAGGCAACCATGACTGGCACAGGGATTGTCCTGGTTGATGCTGGGACCTGAAGGTTATTTGAATTCTGCTTTCGAATGACATTTCTCACTGAAGCTGAAGGATACCGGTAGGTGAAAAGTCCCAACGATTACCCCTGGACCATCTGATTCCCAGAGAGATTTGGACAATCAGACTCAGGCGAGGAAACAAAGGGTGATGCAGGGAGGGAATTCTCATCAGTCTGGGTCTGAACAGAGCTGAACTTGATGGTATTTCAGGCACAGCCATCCGGCAGCGAGATGCACAGGACATTACTGACCGAAAACACCTTAGACAATGCCTACAGCAGGGCCCTCATTTTATAGTCTAGGAAGCTGAGGTCCAGAGACATGTGGACAGCTGCCTGGGGTCACACAGCCACCAACGCTCAGGGGGAACCGACAAGGGTTTCTCACAGTGAGCTCACAATAGCCTTTGGTGGTGGGTATGGCTGCCATTCTGTCTTCCAGATGAGGAAATGGGCTGGGAGGCATCAGGAGCCTTGGTCAAGGTCATACAGCCCTGGAGAGGGGACTGGAGGCCACCCCCAGAGAGTCCCTGTGTGGGGCACTTTGTGTTCTTCCCATCCTAGGCTGGGATTCCTGTAAGTGACAGGTGCAGTCACTTAAAACAGCCTCAGGAGGCCCAGAGAGGTAGGGGAGCTACAAGGAGGCATCCCCAGAGGTGCTCTCCCGCAGATTACATAACTCCCCTTCCCTGTCCGATGGCCCCAGGGGGGAGGCTGGGGCAGCTAGCAAGAGTGGGTGGCACCCAGTGGGGAAATGGACCCGGCCTTGTTCGCCCATATCCTCTTGACTCTTTCCAAAGAGGTAACAGTTGTAGGTGCCAGGACGCGCTGGCTTTTTCCTTTCTTTTTCCCTCTGGCTGAGTAACAAATACTAATACTAATAATGATAATAATAATTAGAATAAATATAACCTCGAGACGCTTGGGGTCTCGTTGCCATGGCAACCGCGGGCACTAATGAGCTTCTGAGGCCGCCCCGGGGCCACCCCAGACCCGGGCGCGGGATCAATGTTGATTCGGCCCCTGGAGGCAACAGCGGTTCCTCGGGGGCCACGCGGCGGACCAGGACCGAGGAGCAGGCACTTGGGAGGGGTCCTTCTCCCCGTCCCCTGAGCTGCCCAGCTGGGACCCCCAGGTCCCTCTGGGTCCGCAGCGTGGCCCTCAGTCCCTGTGCAGCCCGCACGGGGCTCCCAGCTCACTGCGCTCCCCGACTCGGTTCTCGGAAGCCAGTCCCCACCTCGGACGCGGATTCTGGTCCCGGCCGCCGCGTCCCGGCACGGTGCGCCCCGGACTGCTCTTCGCAACCCGGCCCCTTCTTCTCCAAGGTTCAGCGACCCCGACCTTGGTGAGCGCCGGCGCGGACCCCAGTGCCGAACACCGGATGTCCCGCAGGGCTCCTGCCCCCAGACCCTTCTCCGGTCGTCCCCAGCCCCTTTCTAAAGAGCCCCGGACCCCAGTCATATGACCCTTACCCGCCTCTCCCAGTGCGCCCACCCTTCACCCCTTCTCCGGAGCCCCGCGCCGCAGACCCCGCCCCCCACTCGCCCAGACTCTCTCCTCCGCCAAGAGCTCCGCCCCGGCCCCTTTCCACGCCGCGCTCGGACCCCGGCCCGGGCGCGCCCCTCCCCCGCGCGGCCCCCGCCCTGCCCGCCCCGGGGCGCAGCTCACCTCGTGCCCGCCGCCCGCTCGTTCCTCGCTCCGTAGCCGGGAGCCGGCGCCCGCGGGAGCCGCCTGCTGGGGTGCGGGGGCTGCCCACGCCCCCGCGATGCCCCCGCCGCCGCCGCAACAGTTGTCCGGCTTCTGGGGGCTGCGGGGACGCGGGGACTCCGGGCTCCTGGATCGGCGCTCGGAAGGCGCCCGCTTCTAGGCGCGCCGGGCGCGGCGCGGAGCTGGGGCTGGGGCCGGGGCTGGGGCTGGGGCTGGGGCCGGGGCCGGGGCCGGGGCTGGGGCTGGTGTCGGGGCTGGAGCTCCGGCTCCGCGTACGGCTCGGGGTCCGGCGGCCGGCCGCATGCCCCGTCGCCGCCCGCGGCTACTCGGCGGCCCGCGCCGCCCGGCCGCCCGCCGGCCCCGAGCCCCGCGCCGCGCCCGCCGCCGCCGCCGCCGCCGCGCTCATGCTCGCCGGGCCCCGCGCTCGCCGCCGCCGCCGCTGCCCACTTCACTCTTTGGCGCTCGCTCCGCGCCGCGCCCTCTGCTGCCCCCTCGCCCGGGCTCGCCGAGCTCCCGCCGCCCTACCCGCCGCGTCCTGCGCTCTCCTCTCTCTCCCTTCCTCTCTCCTCCCTTCCTCTCTCTCTCTCTCCCTCTCTCTCTCCCTCTCTCTGCGTCCTCCTCTCATTTTTTTTCTTTCGCAGTCTCTTTTCTCCCCCTCTGGCTCTTTCTTTCTCCCCTCCTGCTGTTTGCGGTGGCTTCTCACTTTCTCTCTTTTTACTTCCTTTCCGTCGTTCTTTCACGCCTTCCTCCTCCTTTTCCTTCCTTCTACTTTTCCCTTTCCTCTTCCCGCTTTCCTGCCCGGTTTCCTTCCTCCCTCCCTACCTCCCTTCCTCCTTCCTTCCTTCCTCTCCGTTCTTCCTCTCCTCTTTGTTCCTTCCTCCTCCTTCCCTCCTTCCTTCCCACTCCCTTTTCCTCTCCTCTTCCCACCCCAGTTTCCTACTCTTCAGTCCTCCCATCTCCTTCTAACACACACCTGCTTTGTCTTGGGGCCACGTTATTCCCGCCAGCCACACCCTGGCCAGGGGGATCAGGGTCACGGTCAGCTTGGGCCAAGAACCCTTTGCCTGAGACAGGCTCCTCTGCCAGGGTTTCCTGTGGGAAAGGCCCCACTTCCCGACCCTCCTGGGCCACTGCATGGGGTCCCCTCCTCGGCTCCTGCTCCCCGCTCCACCCAGCAGCCCCGCAGCTCCAGTCTGCCCCCCATTTCACCCCTCACCTGTGGGACAAGGCTGTACTTGCCCTTCTGTGGCCTCAAAGCCAGTGAGCCCCCGTTTCCCCACCTTCCTCTGTCCCTGGCCGGAAACCTGCGGTTGTAAAGAGGTCTTGTGGGGAGAAGGTTGCAGCCTCGTCAAGGGCCCCAAGAGAGAATGGAGACAAAGATCTTTTATCAATTCTTGATTTTAGGAGGAAGAAGGGAGCCTCTGGAGGACTGGCCCCAAGATTCTCCCACCTGGGTCTCCTGAGATGGTGGCCCTCATTTCACTTTTCTAAACATTGATGGAACCGCACCAGAAACTGGGCTGAGCCCTTTATACTTGGTGTCGTCTTTATTCTTTATTTGTTCCTCGCCACAGTGCTGAGCAGCGTCCTCCCCACTTCACAGCAGAGGCACTGGGACTCAGAGAGGTTAGGACACCTGCTCTGAGCCACACAGTCAGCTCGGGGCAGAATCGGGGCTCAAGCCCAGGTCTGCCTGACCCTGCAGGCCCAGTCCCTCAGCCTTGGCCCCTCACAGGTACCTGGGTGAACATCAAGAGAAGGCACCGAAGGCAAGCACTGCACCCTCTCCTTACTGAGGAGGAACCAGAGACAGCGGCAGGTGCCTGGCAACAGCTTGTACATGACCCATTGATGGAGCTGGGAGTCCCGATGGCATTTCTGATGCCACATCCTGGGCCCCTTTCAAGGATAAGAGGGAGGCTCAGCCTCGTGCCCGAGGCACCCAGCAGGACAGTGGGAATGGTGCCAGGGCGCCCACGCTAGGAAGCCTGCACTGTTAGAGTGCCTCGATTTCCCCACCTGTCTCACAGGTGTCCATGCCTTCCTTTCCTCAGTGGACCTGGCTTGAGCAGCTGCCCAGGCAGGACACTGAATCTCCCCCAAGGGAGCTGATGTGGGCCCTGCTCATGGGAGGGGCAGGGGGCCCCCATGAATGCCCCAGCAGGGCGAGGTCAGGGCCACAGCGAGGGCTCAGGGAGGCAGCACCTGCTTGGCCACAGGGGCAGGCACTGTTGCCCAGTGGGAAGGCTCATGGGATTTGTAGCAAGGCGGCACTTTGTCCCTAATTGGCCAGGTGGCCTTAGGCATAGCACAGAAGCTCCCTGAACGCCAGTTCTCTTTCCTGAAGAGATCCCAGCACTACCTCCTGCACGGGGTGTCTCAAGGACTAAATGAGACTAGGCCCATGAGGTACTTCTCCTGGCACCTGGCAAATATCCCAAGAGGGGGACAGAGGAAACTGAGGCCCAGAGAGGCCATGGAACAGGTGGAAGTGCCGGGTGCTGGTGGTGGTGGGGCTGGGAGGTGCCTACCAGACTGTCCCATCTGATTTTGGCTGTCATGCTGGAGAGGTGCCTGTCATCTGTGCCCTAGCAGGGACTGTGTCTTAGGCTCTCAACGCCAGGGACACTCAGCTTTGAGGGATGCGGGCTAAGCGAGGGGAGGAGGTGTCAGGGCGTCACAGCAGGCCGCCTGTGTTGCTGGGATGGGGTGTGTTGTGTGTGTGGTGTCTGTGTGTGTGGTGTGTAGTGTATGTGTGTGTTGTGTGTTGTGTTTGTTGTGTGAGTGATGTGTGTGTTGTATGTGTGATTTGTACGTGGTGTTTGGTGTGTGCATGTACTATGTGTGCTCTGTGAATGCATATTAAATGAGTGGGGTATGTGTATGGTACATGTGTGAGTATGTATGTGTGTATGAGAGAATCTGAGTGGTGTTTTGTGTGTGTGCTGTGTGTATATGTGTGAGTGGTGTTTTGTGTGTATGTGTGTGCATATGAGTGTATGAGTGGTGTATGTGTCTTGTGTGTGTTGTGTGTCTGTGTGGTACTGTATATGAGGTGTGTGATGTGTGTTCATAGTGTGTGGTGTGTGTGGTATGTGTGAGATGTGTATGTCTATGAGTATACATAGGACTGTTGAGAGTGTGTGCTGTGTGTGTGTTCTATGTGTGTGTGTGTATGAGTGTTGTGTTATATGTGTTGTGTGTCATGTGGTATGTGAGTATAAATTGTGTTGTGTGTGTTGTATGTGTGCATTGTGTGTATGTGGTATGGTTAGTCTGTGGTCTGTGGTGTGTGTGGTGTGTTTGTGAATGTGTATGTATGTGTATGTATATGAGAGTGTGAGTGGGGTGTGTTGTGTGTGTGAAGATATGTGAGTATGATATATATATGTGAGTGATGTGCGTCAATGTGTGCGTCTCAGGGTGTGTGTGGTGTGTGTGTATGTCAGTGTGAGTGGTGTGTGTGTGTGGTGTCTGTGTATGTCAGTGTGAGTGGTGTGTGTGGTGGTTCGTGGTGTGTGTGAGGTGTGTGTGTGAAGGTGCGAGTAAATAGTGTGTGGTGGTGTGTGTAGGGTGTGTGAGGGTGTGTGTGCTGTGTGTGGGGTCTGTGGTGTGTCTGTGAGGGTGTAAGCAGTGTGGGGATGTGGTGTGTGTATATATGAGTTGGTGTTTGTGAGGGTGTGAGTGCTGTGTGTGTGCTGTGTGTGGGGTCTGTGGTGTGTCTGTGAGGGTGTAAGCAGTGTGGAGATGTGGTGTGTATATGAGTTGGTGTGTGAGGGTGTAAGCAGTGTGGGGGTGTGGTGTGTGTATATGAGTTGGTGTGTGTGAGGGTGTGAGTGCTGTGTGTGGGGTCTGTGGTGTGTCTGTGAGGGTGTAAGCAGTGTGGGGATGTGGTGTGTGCGTGTATGAGTTGGTGTGTGTGAGGGTGTGAGTGCTGTGTGTGCTGTGTGTGGGGTCTGTGGTGTGTCTGTGAGGGTGTAAGCAGTGTGGGGATGTGGTGTGTGCGTGTATGAGTTGGTGTGTGTGAGGGTGTGAGGGCTGTGTGTGCTGTGTGTGGGGTTTGTGGTGTGTCTGTGAGGATGTAAGCAGTGTGGGGATGTGGCATGTGTGTAGGTGTGTATATGAGTGGGTGTGTAAGCGTGTGAGTGGTGTGGGGGGTGCAAGTGTATGTGTGTGTGTGAGGTGTGAGTAGTGTGTGGTGTATGGGTTGTGTGGTATCTATGTATGTGTAAGGATGTGAGTGGTGTGTGTGATTGTGAGAGTGGTGTGTGTGTGTGTGTGATGTGAGTGGTAAGGGTGTGTGTGAGATGTGAGTGGTGAGGGTGTGTGTGTGTAAGGGTGTGAGTGAATGGTGTGTGTGTGTGTGTGAGTGGATGGTGTGAATGAGTGGTGTGTGTGCTGGGGTGTGCGATGGCTGTTGGCATGCGGGGGTGGTGGAATGAGGCATCTCCCTTTTTTGGGTGCGCATGTCTGGAATCTCCATATGGTGAGTGTGTTCGTGCATGTTTTCCACGTGTATGTGTGGTGGTGGTGTGTGTGTGCGTGTGATGTTTGTGTCTATGTGTATTTGTGGTGTGTGTGTATGTATGGTAAGTGTGGTGTCTGTGTATCTGTGTGTATGTGTGGTATATCTGTGTGTGGTATGTTTGGTGTGTGTTTCTGTGTGTATGCATGGTGTGTGTGTGTGGTGTTTGTGTGTGGTGTGTGTGTATGTGTGGTGTGTATGGTGTGTGTGTGTATGGTGTGTGTGTCTATGTGTGTGGTGTGTGTGTGTATGTGTGGTGTATGTCTGTGTGGTGTGTAATGTTTCTGTGTATATGTGTGGTGTGTGTGTAGTGTTTGTGTGTGGTGTATGTGTGCTGTGTGTGTCTGTGTATGTATGTGTGTGGTGTGTTCAGGGCATGTGGAAAGCGTCACCATTTAGTGGAGCCCCTCCCCCTCATTGTCCCTCCCTACCGCCCTTCACCTGCCAGTGGGCGGGGCTCTGTGCCTGTCCCAGGTCAGTGCTGGACACCCAGAGACCAGAAAAGGTCCCTGCCCTAAAGCTTAAAGTCGGGTTGGTGACAGCACAAATGTTAAGGCTCCATCACTCCATCTCCTACAGGATGAAACTCCATCCCTTCTTCCTGTGCCTGTGGCCCAGCGCACCTGCCCAGCCTCCTCTGCAGTCAGGTGCCGGAGCTCCAGCCATGTCAAACCTGCAAGCCACGGTGGCTGTCCTGGGTGGTCACTCCATGGCCTCCTCAAAACCCCATGACAGGCCCACTATGTGCTGGGCTGGGCTGCCCTCCGCAGTACTTCCAGAGCCCTGCACCTTCACCTTCTCTCTCTAGCACAGGCTCCCCTACCTTGGACAAAACTACTTTGCCTCCCTGAGCCTCAGTTTCCTCATCTGCATAATGGGAATGACCTCAAAGGGTCAGTGTGAGGATTAGACGAGAGACAAGATCATAACAGGCAATGGTCCTGTCGATTAACCCAAAATAAATCAATGCTTGGCACTTCTTGGGTTCTTGGTCTCATCAACGTCTCTTCTGCTTTTCCAGGAGTCCGAGGGGTGAGCAGGGAAGTGTGGACTTTGGAACTGAATGGATTTGGGTTTGGATCTCTGCTTGGCCACTCACCAGCTGTATGACCATGACTAATGTTATCCATTTCTCTCGTGTCCTGTGCTGCCCCCGTCAGATGACCACCAACTTTACATTTCCAGAGTCTGAAACCAAATGGGTAACCCTGGGCCACAATCCTGGGGTGGGCGGGGCCGCACTTCCTGGAGGCTCCAGGGGAGGACCCTCCTGGCCCCTTCCAGCCTCTGGTGGCACCCTCAGCTTGCAGCGATATCACCTGGTCTTGGAGGGCAGCATCTTCAGATCTCCCTGCACTCCTCTTCCGACAGCCTCGGGGCGGATGCTCCCTCTGCCTCCCTCTTATAAGGATGCCTGTGATTGCATTAGGGCCCACCCAGATCATCCCAGATAATCCCCTCATCTCAAAATCCTCCGCTCAACCCCATCTGCAAAGTCCTTTATTTCCTGCTTGCCGTTTATACGGTAGCACTGGCAGGTTCCAGGGATTAGGATGCGGATATCTTTGGGGGCAGGGGAGCACTCTTCAGCCTTCCGCCCTCTGGGCGCCTGCTGAGGCAGGTGAGGGCATAGGCTCGGGGCTATTGTGTGAGTCCAGTGAGACGGAGCATGTAAGCATGTAAGCTGTCATCCACCAACCATTCAACAAATACTGCTGCGTCTCTGCGCCCGGCTGCACTGGAGGAGGCACGGGCAGGTGACTATGCAGACTGCCCTGGGAGACATTCCCCTGCCCCATTTCTGGGCACCTACTGCGTGCCGGGCCGCGCCCGACGCCCCACATCTGTCGTGGCTTCATCCTCCATCCCTATTTACTATTTCTCTGCCTTCGGGAGGCCTGCTCCCCCGCAAACTCGACTGCTCACGGGCGGCCTGGCGATGAGTCATGCTCTCTCCCTCGGTGGAGAGCAGCCTTTTCAAAGGGCTGGCTGGGGAGGGAGCTAAATTTAAAGCCAGGCTTCCCGAGAAGATCACCTGCCACATCAAAATTGCAGCCATTTAATCGGGAGTCGGGGACACGAGGCATCGCGCCCTTTCCTTTCTGAGAGGGTGGTGCTTGGAGGCCAAGACCCTGCGGCGGGCAGGGGGAGGGGGCTCCGGTGTGGCAGAACCAGCTGGTCCCTGGTCTCAACATGTTCCCTCACCTTCCCCCACTTCCTTGGGGAGCAGCCCCCCACCCTCCCAAGGACCACCCCCAGCCCCTTCCTCCTCCAAGGGGTTCCAGTCCCCCAGCCCCCATTTCCTAAATTCAAAATCGAGGGCTCAGAGAGATTTAGAGGCACCCTACCCCCTCAAAGTCCTCCAGCAAGGGTGTGGCCAGGCTGGGCAGTGCCCTGGACTGGGTGGTTGCTCTGATCCTTGGGTAGGGTAGACAAGGCAGCGGCAAATTGTTGCCTCTTTGAGCTTCTGTTTCCTTATTTATCGATCAATTCCAGGCAGGAGGAAGCACTTTGGTGGGTCCTGGAGGGCATTGTGTTCACTCCACCTGTTTACCTGGGAGGAGGTGGAGGCTGTGAGGTGGGGAGACTCCGCCCAGGACCCTGGGAGGGAAAGAGGAGCTGGCCAACAGCCAGGCCTCTGCCTCCCAGCCCTGGCCTCCTCTGAAATGTGAGGCTGGCTCTGTCACTGCTGCCCTTGTGCCTTTGCCAGTGGGTGGGGCTGGCTGGCTGCCTGTCCCTGCTCCCTGCTCTCCTAACTGACCACAGGATGACCACAGGAGCCTCGTGTCACAGCAAAGCCATGGCTTCCCTGTGGCTATAGGAACAGGTCACAGGGAGGCAGGGCTGCCCACTGGTTAGGGTGCTGGCTGTGGGGCGAGAGCTGAGTCTGAATCTTGGTGGCTGCTGTATTGTGAGTCTTGACTGCTTGGGGCTGAGCACATAGTAGTTGCTCTGTGTGCAGGCATCACTGCCATAGCTGACTGTGGTCCCACAGATTTGGAAGGAGTGGTGAGCTGGGTGCCAGGGTCTGGGAAGCTCGCAGGTCAGAGGCACTATACAGATGCCAGCAGTGGGGTTTGCCAAAGGCCATCATCTCATCCCTGGGGGTTAAACAGTCTGCCAGCTCCTCCTCTCTGGCCTGCCCACCTCCCTGTTGGTCACACGTGTAAACACAAGTTTCTCTTCCAGGCCTGGCAGGAGGCAAGAGGGGGCTTCTGTCTGCAAACAAAGTGCATGCAGCAGGCCCGGCTCTAAGCCACACCCTCCTCCCTAGTGTTCCCCTGTGATTACACTGCACTGAGAAAGGAACTTTGCAGGTGTCATGAAGGTGACTAATCAGACCTTAAGAGATGATCTGGCTCGGCTGACCTCATCACATGAGTCCTTTAAAAGCAGAGCATTTTCTCTCACTGGTGACAGCAGCTGGGGCCCAAGAGACCTGGGGTGAAAGGCGTGGGCATGAGGCAGTGGGGTGCAGGGGTCTCGGGACAAGGCGGTGAGGAGCTGAGAGCCCCCAGCCAACACCAGCAAGGACACAGGACCTCAGTTCTACAGCCACAAGGAGCTGGATTCTGCCGACACCTCCGGATGAGCCCAGGAGCCTCCAGGTGAGGGCCCGGCCTGGCTGATACCTTGAGGTCAGCCTCGTGAGACCCTAAGTGGAGAACCCACTGAGCCTGCGCAGACTTCTGGCCTCCAGGACTATGAAACAGCAGGTGGGTGGTGTTTTAAGAGGCCAAGTTTGTGGCAGTTTGTTATGTTTTGCAGCAATAGAAAAACCCACATCCTCAGCAACCACTTGTGCTAACGCCTTTTTAACGGGGTGCAGTCTTACAACCCATCCTCCACTGTTCCCCCAGGGGGCAGCCCCTGACATTGCCACTCCTCTGCTTACAGACCCTCCATGGGTAGCCTTCAGGATGAAGTCTGGGCTCCCCGTGGTTTGGCATTCAACGTGGGAAAGAAAAGACATCGTCCCCATCATTTTGGAGAAGGTTGGCTGCGGGGGCCCTGCTATGTGCTGGGGGCAGCTGAGTCTCACAATGGACCAAGCTCCCAGGGAAATGCCTGGACTCCAGAGGCAGCTGGGCAGACCTGTCTGCCGCCCACAGTCCTAGGGCTCAGGGAGCATGGAGATGCCCCTGGGTCAGGGAACACTGGGCAGCCCAGGCACACCGGGAAGACATTGGCTGCGAGGGGGTGACGCGGAGCCAGAAGGGCTGGGGGATTGGGGAGCACCAACTTCATTTCCTGAAGCTGAAACACAAGAGACCCCAGGGATGCAGGCTGTACGTGGCCTCAGTTTCCTTATCTGTAGACGATCACTGATGATAAGCCCCGCTCGGGTAGCACCGGGCTGTTCTCAGCGCGTGATGCGCATTACATCGTAAGATGGGGTAGGTGCTATTTGTCAGTGCTGTCAACAGTTTCCCAGGCAAGGAGCTGCGGATAGAGGTGAGGCTAGAACAGTGGCTCTCAAGCAGAGGGAGGGGCCGGTGAATGAGGGCCCTGGCTCTGGCTTTGTGGCTGTGTCCTGGGCTTGCCTCCTGGCACCCCACATAGCAGCTGGGGACCTGGACCAGGTGGACTGGCTACCTCCTGCCGCCCTGTGTCCTCCTCTGCAAATCGGGGACAGTGATGGCTGGCCTCAGCCCAGGCTGGCTCACAGGAGGCAGAGGTTCTGTCCAGGGGGAAGTGAGAGGTCCCCACCATAGCTCAGATGCTCAGCCCTGCCCCCCAGCTCTGTGGCATCAGGTTCATCAGGGGGAATGGCAGAATCCACTCCTGTTCCCCGGCGCTGTGCGTCTAACCTGGGCTTGGCATCTGTGCAGCTGGCGGCTGTCACAGCTCGCTGCATCCTACCGCCAAGCATCTGAAACCCAGCCTGGGACGGTGAGAATTTAGATGGTGCCAATTGGCAGGTGGAGCTGAGCACCCAGCGATGAGCCTCACTTGCACAGAGCCCCACCTACCCTGCAGCAGGCCCCGGAATAATACAGTAATAACAACAGCGACGACAGGCAGGATCTTTGGTGTGTGCGGGAGTCCCCGAGCACCCTCCACACCTGCTCATGCCTTGCATCCATGCAGGGAGTACAGGCAGGTTCTACCCTCTTCTCAGAGAGGTTGTGTCATGGGCCGGAGGTCACACAGCTCATGAGAGGTAGAGCTGGGCAGAAATCTGAGGAGGCTGATGCAGATGCTCGTGCTACTGCTGGGAAACTCCTTCTCAGAGCCTGTGTCTTGGGACACTAGGGTGAGGGCTCTGCTCTGTAGACCAGTCATTTTACATCCCCGAGGTGGAGCAAGGTGGCCCAGGCTGGACAGGAGCCTCAACTTTGTAGCTGTGTGCCCTGCACGAGTCACATGGCCCCTCTGAGATTAAGAGCTACCTTTTTTCTCTGACCAGGTTACCAGCTCCTTGAGGACAGGGAGTGCACCTTCTCTCGTCACTCTTCCTGGGCTAGGCACAGAGTATTGGCAGAACACTGTTTAACTGAAGCCGAACGAGGGCCCCCACTTACCAGGGGTTCTGTGCCTCACACTGTCACTCGGATGGTTTGCCTGAATCTTCACAACCATCCTAGGAGTCACTTCTATGCATTTCCTATTAACAGATTACAAAATCAAACAGGCCCAGAGAGGTTAGGGGACTTGCCCAGGGGCACACAGCTGGCAGTGGCACAGCCGAGATTTGAACTTGGATCTCTTCCTCCCTAGCCCCTGCCCTAAGCCTCTACTCTTGACCTCAATGCAACAAAGAACAGAGTCGAGAGCTCTGGGGTGGGAGCTTATCCTGGGCCTGCCTCTCTAGGCCTTGGTTCGTCCCCTGCTCTGTGCTCATTGCTGGTCCGGTCCCTCCAGCTCGCAGTGGGAGGCTCTGGTAGGCTCCGTACAGCACTGGCTTCTGGCTGGTTTAGTCCAGGCGCCAAGAGGCAGGTTATCTGGGATTCAACAGCTCAGGCCCCCATGGCCCAGGCTGGAATTCCAGGCCTCTTTGATTTCGCTGAGCAGCCTCTCCCAATCTTGTAAATTGTTTGGCTTGGCCTCACGGAGCAACCTTTGTTATTGCAAAATCTCATTGTTTCCGTAAAGCCCAGGGAAAGAAGAGGCTTTGGCGGCAGGTTCCAGCGCCTGTCTGAATTCTGTTCTTGTGAGGCTCCCAGCTGTGGGGAGGCCAGCCTGGGGCTGAGCGGCAGGGTGGGGGCCGTGGCCCTGGCCAGGTGGCCCAAGCCTGTGTGGGCACCTGCCAGCCACAGTCTGGTCACTAGTCAACATCCGAGATGAACCAGAACCATCCACAGAGATGCCCAAGGGCCAGACAGGGTGAGACTGGGGTGAGGAAGCCAGGGGAGATGTTCCTATGGTCACAGGCCTGGGACACTCCACAGACCCTGTCCAAGGGCTCCCAGGCAAATCGGGACCAGCCAAACCCTGATTCCTTTGGAAGAGGAGAAAGGAAAGGAAACTCCAGCTTCCAGAGCCTGGATTCATAAACCTCCTGCCAGGCCTGGGCCTTTACAAACATTTTCTCATAAGCGCCACCAGCCCACCATGAGCAAGGCACGATTATTTTTGCACTGTTACAGCTGAGGATAGGAAGGATCAGAGAGGTTAAGTACCCCGTCCAGGGCCACACAGCTGGTCAGTGGAAGATGTTGCCTGTGCTGGATTGGATTTCCAGGTTCAGAATCATTTATGCCAACACGTTTCTCAGTTGGAGAAAGCAAGGTTTCATCTTGGTGTCCAGGAGCTGCCTCTCTCAGTCTCTCCATCCTGGATCAGGCCCCATGAGGGACCAGGCCCTCTGCGGTCAGGTTTGCTGACATCCTGCTCTAGGTCCCCCAGAATGTGATGCCGGGTACTGGAGCCCAGGCCAAGAGAGAGGATGGGCTGCCTTCTGCCCCAGGGCACCATGGGAATATCTGAGAGCACCATTTGCAAAGATGGAACCCCAGAACCCTGGATTGCTAGAGCAACCTTCTAGGACCAGCAGCATGAGCCCCAGTTACTGATGAGAAAATAGAGGGTCCAAGGGTCCGGTGAGTTACCCAAGGCCCCTGTGCAGTGAACCTCCTTGCCACCTTCATGTTTCATTTCAATGCAACAATTACAGATTTGCAGTCAGACTCTTGGGTCTGCCTCCTGTCTGCATCCCCTTGGACAAAACGCTTTCCTTTTGTAAGTCTCAATTTCCTCATCTTTGAAATGGGGCCCACAGTTCCTCCCTTTTAGGGACCTGGGACGGTTGGTCAGTGGTAACTGACTGACTGACCACAAAGCCTGGCACACAGTAGGGCCTCTGCTTTGCAGTCCTCACCGCCTGCCCCCACTAGCGGTCAGTACCTATGGTTTGATATTTCACTTATCACAATCACTGCTGCTGTATCTTAAGCACCTGCTGTGTGCAAGGCACTCTGCTAGGCACTTGGTGTCATCATCCATGACAGTAACCACAGCCGCTGTTTTGAGCCGCGTGCTGGGCGCAATTGTGTGCCTTTCAGAAACATCTCAATGGCTGTAATGTGGGCGCTATCATCACCACATCCATCTCACAAACAAAGAAACTTCGGCTGGAAAGTGACTTGCCCAAGACAAAAGGCTAGCACCTTTGGTCAGTAGAGCTGAGGTCCCGTCCTCCTGAGCCAGATGGGGACCCTGGGGCAGAGCCTGGCCTGTCAGGAGAGGAGGGAGGGAGCAGTGAGGAAGGTGGGCTAGGGGGGTGGGTGTAGACGGGCAAAAATGGGAAGCTGCAGGCTGCCAGGTGCCTCCCAGGGTGGAGTCGACAGGGCTGAGGACCCACAAACTGTCTTGGCCAAGGCCCCGCCCTGGACCCTGGAGTATGGTGGTCAGAGCAGGATGGGTCTGTGCCACAGACATAGGGACCGGTCTGCATGGGACTCTGCCCTTGACAATGGGGGCTCACGGTCCCTAGGTGAGCTGGCTTCACTGGGCAGAGTCCCTTGGCCCTCTAGCTCTAGATACTCAGTCATTCTTCCTAGTACCCCCCTCTCAGTACCCACTGGTGCCATCTGGTCCAAGACTCACTGTCTCCTGCCTGGGCTTAGGCAGTAGCCAACAATCTCTCTGACTCCATTCTCTGGCCCACTGAGCCATCCTTCACATGGAGCCACAGGATCGGTGTGAAATCCACATCCAACAGCATCACCCTCCTGCTCAAGACCCTTCTATGGCTCCCTATTTACTACTTTCAGGATAAAGTCTGGATTCCACCTGCCATCTTACCCCGTCTCTGCCAAAGGCCACCCTAGGTTTCATAGCCTCTCACCTTTTCTGAAGGTACCGTTATACTCTCTGTTTTCTTTTCCTGGACGTCTCTCTTGCTCCTTTTTCTCTCTGAGGACCAAGAACATTTGTCTCCTCTTTGTGGAAGCCTTCTCTGAGCCCCAGTCTGGGTCCCTGCTTCCTTTGTGCTTCCTGCCCATCAGAGCCCTGGTCCCGCTGGAGTGACACTGTCTGTCTGTGCCTCTGTCACTGCCAGGAGCTCCCAGAGAGTCAGGTTTGGGTCTGCCTTGGGTCAATGTTGCCAGTGTAAACCACCACAGGGTCCAGCCCAGAGGGGGTCTCCATGCCTGAAGTTGCATACGTGGTTCCAACAAGCCTGGGTGGAGAGCCAGCCTGGGAGGCAGGCAGCGGCTGGTGCCCCTTGCGCTCCCCCGGGACAGCTGGGGCAGTCTGGCCACGTCTGCAACTTGGCACTGATGTTGATTAATAAGCATATTTGGCACTTGCCTTGCACCTTTCATCCCCAACCCTCTGAACGCATCCCCAACTTTAATTAATTCTCCCGACACCCCAATGAAGCTGCTCTTCCCACAGCAGATAATGATGTGCGAAGTCCTTTCGGTGAAGGTGTTGTGATTAATTCCGCTGTGTAATTAGGATCGTCTCTTCCCACCTCCCAGGCCCCTTCCAGTTCTCCCCCTCCCTCCCCTGGGCCAACAGGTGGACTCCAGGCCTTCAGCATGGAGCGCTGGTTTATTATTGTTACGAAGCCACACATGAGCTCACTGCCTCAGCAGTTCGGCTTGTCCTTAGAAAATATAATGGGATAATTTTTGCAGAGAGGACCGAGGCAGTGGAGGAGCAGTGAGTGGAGCGCAGCCACCCTGGAACCTGGTTTCTGCAAGCCTGGGGAGTGAACTGAGGTTGGGGAGGGCCCTGGGAAATCACAGCTTCAGAAAGCTCTCCCTCCTTCAGGAAGCCTCCTCTGATTAGTCTGCTCAGATTGGCCTCTCGCTTTTCTGTTTCCCTCTGGCCTTTAGAGCAGAGGCCCCTGTTTTAATAGGTGATTGCTTGGTGTTGGTTTGGCCTTCCCAACGACACTAGGAGTCCCTGCATCAGATTCAAGTTTCCATGTCTTTGTATCCTAGGAGGTGAGCAGAGGACTTTGCATCCAGTAGATGGGTATGTGTGGATGGGTAGATGGATGCAGCATAAGTGAACAGATGGTAGATGCCGGGGGATGGATGGATAGATGGGTAGGGAATAGGTGAATGGATAGATGGGTGGATGGGTGGATAAATGGATGGATGGATGGATGGATGGATGGATGGATGGATGGATGGAAGGATGGATGGATGGGTAGGTAATTGGTGGATGGATGGATGGGTGAGTGGGTGGGTGAGTCAATGGGTGGGATGGCTAGATGGGTAGATAATGGGTAGATAGAGAGTTGGATAAATAAATGGGTGGGCTGCTGGATGGGTGAGTAGATGATAGGCGGGTGGATGATGGGCAGGTGGATGATGGGTGAACAAGTTTATGGCAGGATGACTACACAAATGAGTGGTTGGGTAGATGGAGGGCTACGTGGAGAACTGAAGGACGGGCTGGGTTGATGGGTAGATGGGTAAGGTGGTGAGTGTGAGATGGATGGGCAAGGGGCGCGTGGCTTGGGGGGTTACTGGGTAAACGATGGGTGGTGGGTCTTCAATAGACAATAACAATAACGGCAGTAATAATTTATCTCTAGCTAATGTTTACTGAGGTACCAGGCACTGTTCCAAGCCTTTTGCATTATTAATTAGCCCATTTAATGCTTGTAACCCTTCCATGAGAGAATTCATGGTAGATTGAGAGGGGGCAGCTTGGGCGTCTGTGTTGTGGACGGGCAGGCAGTCAGGCAGACAGCTGGATGTGCATTTTGTGATGGGGGCAGATGCTTGATGAAACAGATGGGGAGCTGGGCAGGCTGGGAGGGGAGGTGTGCGGGGAACAGGATGACGAGAGGTCCTGAGGGGCAGGTGAGAGGCTGACGTAAGAGCTGAGTATGTTTTATTTGTCCGCACCTCAGGGAGGGACATTTCCATCCACTGGACACCCACACCAGGAAGCTGGTGTCCCCCTTTGATGGCCGTCTCTGCCTCGGTCCCTCATCCTACCACCCCTTAGGGCTCCAGCCATCTAACACCGTCCATTCCAGATCCCACTGACTCCTGCTGGATTTTGCCTCATAGGCCCCCTCAGCTGCCCCAGCCCACTCCCCTGTCCCCTACACATGGAAGCCAGAGGGATCTGGCCAAAATGCAATCTCTTTTTTTTTGGGGGGGGGGATGGAGTCTTGCTCTGTCACTCAGGCAGAGCTTACTGCAACCTCTGCCTCCCGGGTTCAAGGGATTCTCCCGCCGCAGCCTTCCAAGTAGCTAGGACTACAGGCACGCACCACCACGCCCGGCTAATTCTTGTATTTTCAGTAGAGACAGGGTTTCACCATGTTGGCCAGGATGGTCTCAATCTCCTGACCTTGTGATCCGCCCGCCTCAGCTTCCCAAAGTGCTGGGATTACAGACATGAGTCATCGTGGCAGGCCCCAAAATGCAACCTAATCCTGCCACCTCCCTGCCCAAACTCTTCTGTGGCTCCCAACCCCCACGGACAGCCAGCCCTAGTCTGCCGTGTGTCCCATGACCAGCGGCTGCAGACACACCTGAGGCCCTGGTTTTCCCCCAACAACAGGTTCTTTCAGGCTTCCAGGTCATGACTACGAGGTGCCTCTTCCCAAATGCCAGCTCCCATCTCGGCCCATTCACCTCGGGTCGAGGGAAACCTCATCTCCTCTGCAGCCCCTGTCACAGCCACCATCCCAGAGTCTGCGCGGAGGTCTCCACCATCCCGGAGTCTGCGCGGAGGTCTCCACCATCCCGGAGTCTGCGCGGAGGTTTCCAGCCTGAGGTCTGGAGCCGCTGCTGTGTTCAAACGTTGGCTTCTCCGGCCCAGCCTCCTCACCTGTGAAATGAGGGTGAGACTTGTTCTCATCCCCCCGGTTGTCTTGTCGTGAGGACTCAATGAGGTGTGAAAAGTGCTGACAACACAGCTGACAGGTAGAGAGCGCTTCACAAATACCCGGCTATGATTGTGATTAATACAGTGTCTGCCTTCCCCACCAGGCAGTGAATTTCTCAAAGATAAGACTGGGGCTTCTTCATGGATGAATCATTTCTTTCAACAGATATTTATGGAGGCCCTTCGTCCGTGCAGGGCAGTGTCCTGGGTGCCGGGGACACGCTAGTGCACAGAGGACCCCCAGGCTCGGCCCCAGGTGACATAGAAGAGTGGTGACCAAATGGTGGCATCATGTATCTGCCTAAATGACAGCAAACGGGACAAGCCAAAGGACCTTGGGGGCTGAGTTCCCACCAGCTGCCTGCTGGCCTGCTCCCTGGGCCTCGAGGGGTCCTCACCTTTCGGAGCAGGGCAGACTGGCTGCCCAGGTCCTCCATCTGCATAGCTGAGTCTAAGCCACTTCTCTCTCAGGGACAGGACGGTGACCTTGTGTCTCCCAGAACCTGGGCCCCGAGGAGCTAAGAATAGTGAACGGACCCCACCCCCCACAGTGCAGCCAGCTGCTGGTGGCATCTGTGGGGACATGGCTGAGCCCTGGCAGCTGTTGGGGAGCGTAGGGGAGCCAGAGGCGGGGAGCGTTTTCATCTCCAAATGTGCTGAGCCAGCACTCTGGGCTGCCGTCCTTGCGGTCTCACCTGGAGTAGGGGAAGGCGTGTGAACTCTGGCTCTGCCAGTTACTAGCAAGTGACTTTGAGCCAGCTGCTCGTCCTTGCTTCTCTGTTTCCCAGAGAGGAAAGTGTCAGGGCTCTTGCTTCAGAATTCTCACTCTAATCCTGACCCCCGCCAGGGGACTCAAGGATGGCAGCCCTTGCCCCAGGCCCCTATCTTCATCTTCAGCTTTGCCAAGCACATGCTCTCCCCCTGGCACCCCGTTTCCATATGAGGAGGCAGGAGTGGCTGAGAGCTCACAGCACTGCTCTGAAGTCTGCCAGCCTGAGGACAAATGCCATCGAGCACTCCCAGCCTATGACCTCAGTCGAGTCCTTTGCCTCTCAGCCTGATTCCCCCTGTGTAAAATGGGGATGATGGCCCATCCTTGGGGCACGGTGCCGTGGGGTGAGACATGCATGTCAATGGCACACAGTGAGAGCTTCTGAAGCACACAGGAAGTGTTTGATGTTGCTGTTATGCTTCCCCATGGGATGGGCTGCTGTGGTGACTTGTACAATAGATTCCCTCTGCAGAGCCAAACTGGGGAGGAGAGAAAATGGCCACATTCTCTGCATCTCTGAGAGTCAAGGCTGGGACCAGCAGGGAGATCTTCGGGGTGGATTGGAAGGGCCCCAACTCTCGGAGCTGGGAGAAACAGTCTAAATTCAGGTAGGGAGCTCCCCATTCCTAGGGGTAATCAAATATAATCTGGTCCTCTGCATTCCAGTGATTCACATATACGTGGGTCAGTATTTTCCCTGAGATTTCATGATGCTGTTGTTTATCTAGATCCTTGTCAGTAGAAATACTCTATATAGACTTTAGGTGAAAATCAGGTCTGACCCTGCCAGGCTCCTGCCACAGACCCTTCTGTGCTCCCATTGCCCCAGTAGGCAAGGGACGCTGGATGCGGTGGTGGGCACCTGTAGTCCCAGCTACTTGGGAGGCTGAGGCGGGAGAATAGTGTGAACCCGGGAGGCAGAGCTTGCAGTGAGCTGAGATCATGCCACTGCACTCCAGCCTGGGCGACAGAGCGAGACTCCGTCTCAAAAAAAAAAAAAAAAAAAAAAAAAATAGCCAGGTGTGGTGACGGGCACCTGTAATCCCAGCTACTCAGGAGGCTGAGACAGGACAATCGCTTGAAACGGGGAGGCGGAGGTTGCAGTGAGCCGAGATTGCGCCACTGCATTCCAGCCTGGGTGACAAGAGCGAGACTCCATCTCAAAAACAAAACACCAGGTCCCACAAATGCCCTGAACCTCCCCCTGAAACAATGACTCATCTTGCGGTGGGGGGTGCCATAATGTATGTGATCAGTTTAACCTTGTCTCAGGCACAGTGTCGACACCCCAGCCCCCGTCACCTCACTGACGTTAAATAGGCAATGAACACGGTGGGTAGAAGCAGTCGCTGCCTGATGGGGGAACCGGATGGCAAAACCGATGGCAGGGCCGCAGTGCGAATGTGGCTTTGCCTGCATCACGGGGGAAGAATTTGAAGGATTGGTTGAGGGCCATTGAGAGCCTGTGGCTGATGGAGACTTGGGGAATTTAATGATGGGTTAGTTGCCTGCATACAGGAACCCGCTGACATGGCATTTTGGGTGAATTCTGGGAAGTTTGGTGACAAGTGTTCCTGACTGCTCAACTTCACCCTCACCTCCCTGTGGTTCTCAGTTTCTGATTGGGTAAGGACAAACCTCAGTGGAAACTGAGTCCCAGCCGGAAGGGGCCCCAGAGGCCCCCTGGTCAGGAAGGCTCACTCTGTGTGACTATGTGCATGCATTCACGTGTGTGTGCCTCTTGGCAGAGAGGATTCTAGGTTCTTTCAAAGCTCAGAGAGGTTTGTGATTCCCAGAGACCAAGATCTGCAGGTCTTGTTCATTTTACAAGCAGGAAAAGCCCTGGACAGCCTGGCTTGACTTACAATGTGGCCAATTTGCTTCCAGTTGAACCATTCCCATAGTTTCCTTCAGGAAGCAGGTCTGGCGGGCTGGGGTGGCAGTGAGGGAGGTGTCAGGGACATCTGTCCACGCTGCCCCTCTCCTGGGGTTTTCAGGAGTAGGCCCAGGGCTGGCACCCCCTCACGATGGCCCCACACTGTGGCCTGGGTGCCTGGGTACTTGAGCCTGAAGAGAGGACTGCTTTGGCCACTACATCCACTGCACTGACACAGCTCCCCTCACTGTCCTCATCCCCTTCCTCAGTTTCCCCTTGATGGTCAGCTGGCCCACCCCCTCCTTTCTTGCAGAAGAAGAAACACAACACAGCCCTGTGACTCTTCAGGGCTCCCAGTTTTCTCTGTCTCTGCCAGGCCAGTGGGGCTTGCTGCTGGGTCCACCGGGGTGAGATGTGTGGGCCCCTCGGCCTTCCTCCTGCCTGCCCCGGGCTCTGAGGCTCAGGGACCTGGAGACCGCTGCGTTCTAGCAGCCTCTGGCAGGATGAGTTGAGTGTGGAGGTTTCTAGGCAGTGTCTCTTCCCAGCCCCAGGGTGCTATTGAGGGGATGGGGGGCGAGGAGAAGGATTCAAGCCAGGAACCCCGAGGAAGGAGCTGCTCGAGGGACCTATTGCTTGCAGGTAAATTCCTATGTTTGGAGAACCCGGGTGGCCCCCAATCGCCCCCACTTTCTGCGCCTCCTGACAGGTGGCATGTGGCAGGTGCTCTGTGCGTATGTGTCCCCTTTTGAGAGTTCGCTCTGAGTCAAGCCGGCTCATCCCAAGGCTCCTTAGACCTCAGGGAGCACCTGTGATTTTACAGCAAGCACCCGTGCACTCTCCCGCCTAGACCCCACAACAGCCTGGCCGGGTGGCGATTTCAGCCGACAATTTGTATAAGCCTTCAGGGGGCTGAGGGACTTGGCCGAGGACACCCAGTGGGTCAGCAGCAGAGCTGGCGAGAGCACCCACACTTTCCAAGCCTTATTCCAGCACTGTCTTCCTAACCATGGGGAAGCTTTCAGGTCATCAGGTGATGGCAGAAGCACACAGCCAAGACGTGTGTGGAGGAGCTGTGGGTAAAACCCCCCCGCCCCCTCTCTCTTCTTAGCAAGCAGCACAAGGGACCCCTCTGAAGGCGGGGAAACCACGACCCTGCTCACTGCTTAACCCCTCTGGAGTCCCCACTTCACCAAAGTCACTCACCACCCTTTTGCTGGAACACACTTGCCCTGAGATACCCACTGGGCTAATGGGCTTGCTTCCGTCACATTTTTTGTTTTTTTGATTCAGAGTCTTGCTCTGTGGCCCAGGCTGGAGTGCAATGGCATGATCTCAGCTCACTGCAACCTCCACCTCCTGGGTTGAAGCGATTCTCCTGCCTCAGCCTCCTGAGTAGCTGGGACTACAGGTGCCCGCCACCACGCCTGGCTAATGTTTGTATTTTTAGCAGAGACGGGGTTTCACCATGTTGGCCAGGCTGGTCTCAAACTCCTGACCTCAGGTGATCCACCCACTTCCAAAGTGCTGGGATTACAGGTGTGAGCCACCGTGCCCGGCCACATCACATCTTTCCTAAAGCGCCAATTTTCTGTAAGGCCTTGGCCACCTCACTGTTCAAGATCTCTACGTGCCCTCCCCACTTTCTCCCTATCCTGATTCTCCTTTCCCTGGTCTTTTTGGTTTTGTTCCCGCCACGGCTCCTCACCTCCCAAACATCTGGGCAATTTACTATCAACCACATTGTCACCGATGCCCCTTTGATCTGGAGCTTCAGCAACACGAGGGCTGGGTCTGCATCTGCCTCACCCTCTGCTACGTCCCAGGGCTGGGCACCTCCAGAACCTCAGTACCAATCTGCTGAATGAATGAATGAATGAATGAATGAATGGGCTGTTAGGGCAGCACCTGCGGGAGCAGCAGCTGCCCAGGACGCTGTGGGAACATTGGGCAGATCCCGGGCGGGGAGTTGGGTTCTGCTCCCAATGAGCAGGTGGCCTATATCTTTGTTTCATCCATCAGAAACCAAGCCTGTGCCAAGCGCAGTGACAGGTCTGCATGGGCCCATTAAAGCCTAAGGAAGAAGGAAGTACTTTGTGACAATTCAGCCGAAGCCAGGGGAAAATTCAGAAAGACTGTGATTCCCCTTTGCAGTTTTTGCGAATTGCCTTTCTTTTGGTAGTGAGCTTATGGTTTTTATTTCATTATTTCTGGGGATTTTCTTCATGGCTGTACTTGTGTGTGTGTGTGTGTGTGTGTGTGTGTGTGTGTGTGTGTGTGTGAGAGAGAGAGAGAGAGAGAGAGACGGGGAGAGAGAGAGAGAGAGAGAGAGAGAAGAGAGAGAGAGAGAGAGAGAGACGGAGTCTCGCTCTATCACCCAGGCTGGAGTACAGTGGTGCGATCTCAGCTCACTGCAACTTCCGCCTCCTGGGTTCAAGCAATTCTCCTGCCTCAGCCTCCCAAGTAGCTGGGATTACAGGCGCGTGCCACCACGCCTGGCTAAGTTTTTTGTATTTTTAGTAGAGACAGGGTTTCACTATGTTGGCCAGGCTGGTCTCGAACCCCTGAATAATCCACCCGCCGTGGCCTCCCAAAGTGCTGGGATTACAGGCGGGTTTTATGATAGCATTACACAGAGTGATTTCAATAATGAAGATCATGCCTGTTTGTTCTTGCTGGCTTGGGAGCCAGGCTCACTGCACAGGGAGGACCAGCCTGGGGGCCTGGATGTGATCTAGGATTGGAGTTTGGACATGGAGGCTTCTCCTGGTACCAGATGGGGAAGTGATGAGAAATAAGCTGGACCAGAGACCAAGTTCTGGGTCAGGAGGTGCACAGGATGACCCACCTGCTTCTGAACTCCTTTCCCGAGTTTTCCATCCACCTCTTCCTCCCCCGAGGGACGCTGGCCTCCTTGCTGCTCTGGGGCCACATCAAACACACTCCTGCTTCAGGGCCTTTGCACTGGCCGCTATCACTCCCAGAGAGTTCTGCTGTCCCCAGAGATGCCCGGAGCTGCCTCGCCTTCCTCCATGCCTGTGCTGACAGGTCGTTTTCCAAGCACCCCTCACCTCCTGATACTTCCCACTCCCCTTCTGGCTCTTCCTCGAGGCATTCATTGCCATTGGCTAGATTATACACGTGCTTGCTTATGTGCAAGGAGTGAACGGCTTCTGTTCTTTAGAAGATGGGGAGGGAGGCTCGAATCTGGGGGCCAAGGAAGGCAGAGGGGCAAGGACATCCTGGGTTTCTGATGTGAGGATCTAGCTGGGGGTGGAACCATTTGCTCCAATGGGGCACTGAGACAACACTTCCCAGAGAAGCTTCTGGTCTCCCCACTTGCATTGCTGCCCACAGTGGCCCGCATTGGCGCCCTCTGTAGCAGCGAACCCATTGCCAGTACCAAGCAGTGCTTGGCCGGGCCCCGCTGACTCCGTGGCTGGTTCAGCTCACTTGTAGCCCCCTGGATACTGCCCTGAACTTACTATTAAGGGCTGAATTGTGCCCCCACCCTTCATATGTTGATGTCCTAAACCCCCGTCCCTCAGAATGTGACTTTATTTGGAAACAGGATTGTTGCAGCCATAATTAGTTAAGATAAGGTCGTACTGGAGTGTGCCCTAATTCAGTATGACTTATAAAAAGGGGACATTTGAGTCCGGGCACAATGGATCATGCCTGCAATTTCAGCATTTCGTGAGGCCAAGGCAGGAGGATAACTTGAGTCCAGGAGTTTGAGACCAGCCTGGGTAATATAGTGAGACCCTCGTCTCTACAAAAGTCAGAGTAAAAATATTAGCTGGGCATGGTGGTGCATGCCTGTAGTTCCAGCTACTGGGGAGGCTGAGGTGGGAGGATCACTTGAGCCCAGGAGGTTGAGGCTTCAGTGAGCCTTGATCCAGCCACTGCACTCCACTCCAGCTGGGGCAACAGAGCAAGACCCTGTCAAAAAAAAAAAAGAAAGAAAGGAGGGAAGGAAGGAAGGAAGGAAGGAAGGAAGGAAGGAAGGAAGGAAGGAAGGAAGGAAGGAAGGAAGGAAGGAAAGAAAGAAAAGAGAGTGGGGCGGGCAGACCTTGAAGACAAGAAAAACACCACATGAAGAAGGGGAGGCAAAGATTGGGGTGATGCATCTACAAGCCACTGAATGCCAAAGATTGCCAGCCAAACCCCAGAAACCAGGAGAGAGGCCTGGAACAGACCTTTCCCTTGGAGTCCTCAGAAAAACTAACCTGCTGACACCTTGGTCTTGGACTTCCAGCCTCCAGAACTGTGAAGGAATACATTTCCATTGATTTCTTGTTTGTTTGTTTTTTGTTTTTGAGACGGAATCTTATTCCACCACCCAGGCTGGAGTGCAGCAGTGGCATGATCTCGACTCACGGCAACCTCCACTTCCCAGGTTCAAGTGATTCTCCTGCCTCACCCTCCCAAGTAGCTGGGACTACAGGCATGCACCACCACACCTGGCTACTTTTTTGTATTTTTAGTAGAGACGGGGTTTCACCATGTTGACCAGATTGGTCTCGAGCTCCTGACCTCAGGTGATCCACCTGCCTCAGCCTCCCAAAGTGCTGGGATTCCAGGCATGAGCCACCGTGCCCGGCCCATTTACATCACTTAAGCCACCCAGTCTGCAATACTTTGTTAGGACAACCCTAATGTCATTGCCAAGCTCAAACTGGCCAGTCTCCAGCCTTCACCCTGTGCCCTCCCCTGTTCTGACCTGTCTCATTTGCCAGTGGAGCCTTCATTCCTCAAATAAGGAGTCGCTTCTGAGTCTCTAATTGATCACTTGAAAAATTAGGATAATAATACCCACCTCCCACGGCTGTCACGCTCCTTCAATAAAATATGACAGAAAATGCACCTGGTTTGTAGCGATGCTCAATAACTGGTGGTGGCAGTAATGTGATAGTTATTTTTATTGTTGTTATTATGAATCATGTTATTTTAATTAGCTGTCAGTTTCCAGGTCTGAGCTGGCCATCCTGGAGATAAAAGAGCCTCGTGGTCAGGGGCTCTGCTCACCACCATGTGCAGGGGTGGAGGCCACCTTGAGGATAAGGGAAAGATATGCATGCCTTGTGCAGACATTCATTCATTTACCACTTGTTGCTGCCTCTGTGCCCACACAGTGCTATGTCTGCCCCAAGGATGCAGCTACATCTAAAGCAATTGCAATGTTGCATGATCAGGGCTCTGAACTCAGGGACTTTGGGGGTCCAGAGGGCACCTGGCCCAGCCTGGGATAAGATGGCACGTGCAGGAAGGCTTCCTGGAGCACGTGGCTTTTGAAATAAACATAAAAGGAAGAGAATCCAAGCTTCTGGGCTCCCAGCTTATTTGCTGTGTGACCTCGGGCCAGCCCCTTGCCTTCTCTGAGCCTCCTGAAGTGAAAAACAAGGAGTAAGAGTTCACCGGCCACCGAGGCCTGCCCCCAGGAAAGGCTCAGAGTTGTCACATCGGTTGAGCCTCAGGGTCCCCAGACTGTGCTGTCAAAGCCAGCTGAAATAAAGACACTGGTTCCCCTGCAAGGGAGTCAGGCGGGTCATGCTTCCATTCCAGCCAGCTCCCAAAGCTACATGCGTGAGGATAAGAAAAGAAACTCCAACAAACATCTGAAACATTTCACGGCTCCCTGCCCCGCTGTTCCAGTTGGAGAGAAAACAGAACGCCGAGCCAGGCTCGCTGATGACCCACACCCTGCCGCGGCCGAGCCTGGACCATCCAATGGCGTCCTGGTTCTTTTCATTCAATTTAGTCTCTGCGGTTGGCCACCTGCCTGTCCTTTTGAGCACTGAACTCGAGGGATAAATGGGGAGGCTGGAGCTGGGCAGATGTCACCGTTTCTGAGAGCTGCTGCTCGCTCACCACCTGGGATTTTGTTTTCCCCGTTGGAAGACAGAATATCCCAGCAATGTGCAATCCTTCTGTGCTGGCAGGTTTAAGGCCTCTTGTAAAAAGAGCCAAAGAAGGAGGGAGAAACACACTTTTGCTGTGTGCCTGTTCTGAGCCAGGCTCTGTGCGGCGCCTGACATCCTTTCAATCCTCTGTACCTGTTTTACGGATAAGAAACGAAGAGGCAGGGAGCTGAGAGAGCCCCCTTGGGGAGGTGAAATTATCACTTTGAATGTCAAGCTTGCTCTAAACCAGGACATAGACTGAGATTTCAGGGCTGAGTGGTTTCGGGGGGATGGGTAAGCTGGTGGAGGGCTAAGGGGTGTGTGTTAAAGAGAAAAATTGCACCTGACCTGTGTTTAAAACTGGCAAAGAAGACTTTACTAAAGATGTTTGTAACAGGGGACAGAGTTTGAACTCAACCTTGAAGACAGGAAGGACAGCTGGAGATTTATGGCCAAGGAGCAGAGTGAGGGGGTCAGTAGATGGAAAATTACTCAGAAGAACTGGATTAGACATCAAGGGTAGAGGACTTCCTGCTCCATGGGCCCAATGGGATTCTTGCTAAAGGGACAAAGACTTAACTATCAAAAGTGGGAGAGAGGAACTTGGTCTGAGATCAAGGGTGAGGGATTCTCTCCCTGAACTGACTTAGTGGGATTCTTTGCCAGCCAAGGTCAAGGCCTGTGCCAGAGAGGGCTCAGAGGCACCTGGCTAAAGTTTGGTCAAGGAGGGCGCTCTGTCACATGGAGGGGGAGACACTTAGGAGCAGGAGGTTGTGGGTCATGGTGTGAATGTCCAAGTCTCCCCAGGGATGTGGCAGAGCTTCGAGGTATCCCAGGAGGTGGTGAGGGGCCGGGACAAACGCCCAGAGCCAGGGGGAGGTGACGGGGGCACGCTGAGGATCCAGCAGGTACTGAACCCAGAGGTCTGGGGACCCCAGTGTGTGTGACAGACCTGAGTTTCTCAGCCGAAGTTCGGGGTCAGTAGGGGAGATAAGAGATGCTGAATTAGGTTGGCAGGGTGAGGGCAGCAAAGGGCTCAGGGCTGGGTGTTGCTGGGTGGGTGGCTCAGGCCCCCTTGGTATCCAGAGGGCATCCTCTGGGCGTCCATCAGGGACAGTGCCAACCCTCCGCTGTAACTGTGTGCACCTTAATGGGAGCCATCTCTCCAATTTCTTGCCAACAGAACACAGATTTCATTAGGCAGCAATGTGCCTGGGCCCAGAGGGACCCCAAGATGAGCACCCTGGATGAGGGGTAGACCACACATGTGGGGACATGCGTGCTGCCTGGGCCCCCACCTGTGATCCAGCAGACTTTGGTGAGGTTGGTGCTTGGGAGTCTCCAGCTGCAGAGCTGAGTCCCAGTTCAGCTGCTTCCTGGCGGGGTGAACTCAGCCCTCGCTCACCTCAGCTTCCTAATCCTGAAAACAGGTAATGAGGACACTTACTCCCTGGGGAGAGTCATGAGGGTTTCATGGGCCCAAGCCCAGCCCATGGGGTTAGCGAGGATGATGATGATGGTGAGGAGTTAGGACCCCACCTCTATCCCATGGGATTGGCCATGGCATGCTGCAGGGCTGGCCGGAGAGGAGCCATCCTCCCCATGGGGCTGCAAGGGCATGTGTGCAAAGGGCCAGGGGCAGGCTGGCTGAGGCAACCTGCAAAGCTATCCTGCTGGCTGGGTGCAGTGGCTCACACCTGTAATCCCAGAACTTTGGGAGGCTGAGGTGGGCGGATCACAAGGTCAAGAGATCGAGACCATCCTGGCCAACATGGTGAAACCCCATCTCTACTAAAAATATAAAAATTAGCTGGGTGTGGTGGTGCAAGCCTGTAGTCCCAGCTACTCGGGAAGCTGAGGCAGGAGAATCTCTTGAATCCAGGAGGCAGAGGTTGCAGTGAGCCGAGATCGTGCCACTGCACTCCAGCCTGGCGACAGAACGAGACTCCATCTCAAAACAATAAAAAATTTAAAAAGCTATCCTGCTTTGCAAAAGCTCTCTCACCTTGGCTCCTACCAATCCCCTTACTGCCCGCAGAACACAGGCTTCCCCCAAGCCTATTCCTATTCTACAGATGAAGAAACCAAGAAAGTGAGGCTCAGAGAGGTACAGCAGCCCACCTAAGCCTTGCAGCCGGCAAGGAGTACAATGGAGACTCACGTGTGGGCCTTGCCCTGCCCTAGCCGGGACTGCAGCAGGGTGGGCTGGGAAGGGATTTGAGACTGAGAACAGCTTAGGCAAAGGCTCAGAGGCAGGAAGGGGCCTGGAAACCCAGGGCGCGTGAATGTTGGGCAGCACAGTGCCGAGTTGGGAGAGGTATCCCCGGGGGAGAGCAGGTCATGCCCAGACTGTGGCCTGGGGTTTCTGTAAATGGAGCTTCGCACAGTAGGCCCACTGCAGCCTGTTTAATTTGGAGAGAAAATTCCAACCGGATAAAGACAAATGTTCTTTGCTACTGCAGCTCCCTGCCCTGCGGGCCATCTCAGGCTGTTACAGCTGGCGGCCGGCTGGAGACCGTGAGTGGTGAGGAATTTGGAGTCGGGGCCAGGGCAGTGCTTCATTCCAGTGGAAACGTGTGCTGGCTATATTGTTCTGGATGGTGTGGTATGGGCTGGAGCCGGATGGCATGGATGGAGGCACGCAAGGACATGTGGGAGCCAGATCTGTCCCCCGAGGAATCCCACCAGCTTCCGTCATGACTCAGTTCTGGGACAGCTGAGGGCTTAGGAATTGGCTTTGGCTTTGCAGAGCAGACGTGGAAAGGTCAGCTCCACACTGGTCTAGTGTGGAGGCTGGCAGGGCCCAAACCAGAAAGGAAAAGTGGCCTGGCTCTGGCCTCGGTGAACTTGGTGTTCGGGTGTGTGCTGGCAAGCCTGCCTTCTCATCACGGGTGTGCGTGCCCCCAGGGCAAGGACTGTGCCAAAATGTGTCATTGTCGAATTCATCCAACAACTTCCGAACAGCAGCTGTGTGCCAAGCCCAAGTGGGCACTGCGGGTGCCAAGGTAAATAGGTCTCAAGTTCCGTCTCCTCCCAGCTCCTTCCAGCACTGGGCTCCTGGCTGGCACCAGCAGGCTCTGGAATGAGCCAGGCCTGGGTTCAGTCCTGCCTCAGCCCTGACTGCGAGAGCCTGGACAAGTCACTGTCTCCCCCAGACCTGGCTTCCCCCGAGGAGGGCAGGGCTAAGGGTGCTGTCACAGCGGTTACTGGGGTAGTGATCCTGGAGTCTCAAATAACTCGGGCTCTTTAAATCCTAGAACTGTGATGAATCACCCATGCCATGGGCTCGGTTATGACCCCCAACATTCATGTGTTGAATTCCTAACTCCCATACCTCCACATGTGGCTGGACCTGGAGACAGGGTCTTTAAAGAGGTGATCAAGTTAGAATGTGGTCACTGGGGCGGGCCCTAATCCAGTAGGACTGGTGTCCTTACAAGAAGAGGAGATTAGGACACAGACACCCACAGAGGGACAATCAGGTGGCCAAAGACACTGGGAGAAGCTGGCATCTACGCACCAAGGAAGAGAGGCCTCAGGAGAAAGCAGCCGGCTGGGACCTTGGCCTCCTGAGCGGTGAGAAGATGACTATGTTGTTGAAGCCGCCCCGTCCATCGGTGCTGCCTTGGCATATGGCAACTCGAGCAAAACACAAGCTGCACTGCAGACCCTCTCAGGCTGGAGTCCCCCTGCACTGTACCCGCCGTGGGCCCCTGGCTGGCACTTCTGCTGGGGTTCAGTTCTAGAGGAGGCAGGGCTCCCAGCCCCAAGCCTATCAAAGACGATTCTCCACCCAGAGGATCCCAAACGTTTCTCTCAAAGAAAATGCCTCCCACCATCCCTGATGGAGCACAGCTGGGGGTTAGTTACAGCCGGTGGTTAGTTACAGCGGGGGGGTTAGTTACAGCCTGGGGTTAGTTACAGCCGGAGGTTATTTACAGCCGGGGGTTAGTTACAGCCGGGGGTTAGTTACAGCCAGAGGTTAGTTACAGCCGGGGGTTAGTTAAGCCGGGGGTTAGTTACAGCCAGGGGTTAGTTACAGCCGGAGGTTATTTACAGCCGGGGGTTAGTTACAGCCGGAGGTTATTTACAGCCGGGGGTTAGTTAAGCCGGGGGTTAGTTACAGCCAGAGGTTAGTTACAGCCAGAGGTTAGTTACAGCCAGGGCCCAGCATCTGCCTCCAGGGACCGTTCCTAGGGACACTCTAGCTCCAAAGATGCTTTCAGCCCTACCATCCTGGTTGAAAAACCATTTAGAGGAACAAGCAGTTGAGTGAGCCCTGGTGGGTCCATTCAGTGGAGTCCAAAGTAGCTTACACCCAGTTGGTCTGAAAGCTACACCCAGGGAAATGCAGAAGGCGACTGATGCCTATTGAACGGCCCTCCAAGCAGCGCCTGGCTCCAAGAAATGCTTTCTGTAAGTGATCTGGTTTATTTTTCTTCCTAAAGAAGCTACATATTTTTGTCCCTATTTTACACACAAGGTGAAAGAACATCTCGAAGGCAGGGACTTGCGTCTCCCTCACTTCCTTTCCCAGCACCCAGCACCCAGCATAAGCCTCCATCCAGTTGACCGTAGCAGTAAACATGGGCACCTGCTGGCTGTGTGCTGGCCACACCCTGAATCCTTGACATGGGCTGGCTTATACCATGCTCAATGCCCGTGGCAAATACTGTGTCAGACCCATTTCACAGATAAAGAATCTGAAGCCCAGAGGGGCTGTGACTTGTCCAAGTAAACGCCTAGAACGTGCGGATGCCAGGAATCACCCCTGGCACTGCTGGGTTCCTAGCTCAAGTGTGCAGCCGCTGGCTATCCTGCTATTCAGTTGAAGGACTGAATAAGCGAGTGGCCCTGCTACTTCCCGGCTGAGGGGTCTGCAGTAAGTCCCCTAGACCTGCTAAGCCCCAGTGTCCTCATCTGTAAAATGGGCTTCTCCCCTCCCCACCAGGAGCTGCCTTGTGTTGCTGTGAGAGAGATGTGACCTGATTCCAGAGACTCGGCTTCCAGCTGTGTGGACTGCCGGCTTTGTGGGGACAGGGAGGGCGGGGACCATGGGGCCATCTGCAGCCCCTTGTGCCTGGCTACGAGTGTCTGATGGAGGACCTGACCCTAGGACTTGGGGCCCTCAGGGCACGGTGACTCACCCTGGCTCCTTCCTTCCTCTGTGGCCCTGTGTCGCTGGCTGAGGAGCCCCCAGCTCAGCAGCCTGCGTGAGCGAGCCCCGGGTACTCTCGGACCAGCCCAGACTCACAGCCAGGACGTGAGGCCACGATGACCACCGGGCACGTCCCTCTCCTCACCACAGCCTCAGACCTGATGGCTCCCAGCCCTCTGGAAGAGCCAGCCCAGCTGGATCAGGAACACCAGTCCGGAGGGTAATAAGGGTTCCCTGTGGAATGAGAGAGACTCCACATGGTTGGCGGTGGCGCCTGGACGGTACCCAGCATTATTCCAGGGCGTTCCGGGAATCCCGCTCTGGATCCTTGTCTGATGCACTTTGAGTCAGCACTCGAGCCAGACGCCCGCTCCGGGCTGGCCAAGAGACAGGCCGCGCTTCGTCACAGGAGCGCTGGGTGTGTGAGGGAGCCCAGAGTCCCCTGACTTAAACCGGCCTGGCTCACTGCCCCCGTTTCACAGATGAGGACACCGAGGTCCAGAGGCAGGGCATCCTGTCCACCCTGGATACTCCCTGTCAATCATCAGAGCGGCTCCCCTCAGCCCCTGCTCACCCCATCCTGCGGTGTTTATGATGGCAGTGGTGGGATCATCCGGACCCCACCTCCCCATGGGGGGGCTCACCCTGGCCTGAGGAAGGAGGGGCTGGGCCTCAGGCGCAGGGAAGAGGCCCTGGGACTGCCATGTCCCAGGTCACACACCCCCATCCCCGGGGGACAGAGGCTTCATCTGGTTATTTATGGAGCCGCCACTCTGTGCCAGAGCCTGCCCAGGATATGGTTTCTGCCTTTGAAGACACGCATGGGAAGAGTGACCTCCAGGTCAGAGTGGTAAATGCCGAAATGAGGGGAGCACAGTGGGAGGACGGAGCACAGGGATGGAGGCACTGGGGATAGGCTGCTGAGTCAGCTGGAGAAGCCAGCCCAGGGCCCATGGCTGCTGGGGTTCAAGCAGAAGCGTCCACAGGCAGCGGCCCCTGGGGTTGTCAGTGGAGCCTTGGCTGGGGTGTGAATGGGGGGAGGACGGAGCCGTCCCCCCAAGCCAAGCCAGGAGGTCAGCCCGGAGGAAGGCGCGTGACTGTAATTGGTACAAGGGTGCAACATGAGCTGGTTGCTGCTTAAGGAGAAGGATGAGGGGTGTCAGCAAGCCAACCAAGAGCTTGACAAGTATCCCCTGGGGACATCTTGGGGTTTATGCTAAGGTCTGGGAACAAGCTCTGGGTTATTCTAGGAACTGTGGGACAAAAGGACTTGTTCTTTCAGCCAAATTGGACCCAGAAGAAAGGGTGGATCCTGGAAGCTGGAGCAGAGGCGGCATCGCCAATCAGGAACCCATGGGGGAGGGTCTCCAGGACCACCCAAGAGGCCCAACCTCAGCTCACAGCCGTGTCTATCCAGGGAGACCCGGCGCCTCACCTCCCCTGCCAAAATAAAACCTTCCTTGCTTCCCCGGGCAGGCCCAGCCCTGGAGGGGCAAGAGCAACACCCAGCAAGAGGGAGGGGACAGAGGAGAAACTGGATGCACCCCTCCCCTGACTCCTGGACTACACGGAGCTGAGCTGAGCTGAGCTGGCGGAGGAGGGAGCTCCAAATTCTAACAGTCTCAAATTTAATATAAGACTCACCTGCACTTTGCATTACCCAAAGTGCCTGGAAAATGACGTGAAATAGCTGCAGTTCCTTGCAAGGGGGGAGAGTGAGTCTGCCAGGCAGGAGTGAAGTAGGGAATTGAGAAAGAATGAATAAAGTGCTGTATGGATATTAAACTTGTTTAATCGTCACAGGCACCCTTTGAGTGGAGCCTGTTATCATGCTCGCTTTCCAGAAGTAGCCACTGAGGCACAGAGAGACTAAAGGATGCCCCAGGGTCACACAGCAGGCACACAGCAGAGCTGGAATTGGATGGGGCAGGCTGGTCCCAGAGGGTCCCCTTCCTGGCCTGTGGTGCTGCTTCCTGGCAGACACACTTGCATGTCTGTTGATTCCCCCAACCCCACCATGATGCTAATGCCAGCGGCATGGATGGAGTGCTTGCTAGGAGCCCACAGGCATGGATGGAGTGCTGGCTAGGAGCCCGCAGGCATGGATGGAGCGCTTGCTAGGAGCCCGCAGGCATGGATGGAGCGCTTGCTAGGAGCCCGCAGGCATGGATGGAGCGCTTGCTAGGAGCCCGCAGGCATGGATGGAGTGCTTGCTAGGAGCCCTGCAGTACTTTGCAGGCCTGACATTCATTGGGTGGAATACCCATTTGCAGATGGAGACAACTTTGATCTCAAAGGAATTTGTCTCGAACACTGAAACTTCAGAATCCCAAGAAAGATGTGGGAGAGATTTTCCGAGAAAACCCCTCCACGTTCCGAAGACAGAGACCTGTCACACAGGGCCAAGGAAAAATCATGGAGCTGGGAGAGGGAGGCCTGGGTATGAGTAGTAACAGTCTAACCAAGTATCCCCATTTTTCTAAGAAAAATAGAATGAGTTGTGATTTTTTATTATCTTTCTCTTTCTCTGATTCCCCTTATTCCCTACTTCCTACTTATCCCTTTAGAAATGCAACGATATCCTTTTGGCTCCCCTGCACCTGATGCTTGCTACAGGCCGAGTCCCTCTAGCTATGTGCTTAGACGCTCCAGAGTGGAACTCTCACCCACCAGGAGGTAGCCTCGAAAGATAACAGTCCATCGACAACCCAAAGGATATCTGCAATGAAACTCTCTCCCACCTGGAGAGTTTTCAGCCGCTTTTACAACCTAGTCCTGCCCACGAAGGTTCCCGCAGTCACCAGTTTTCCCACCGCCTGGTAGATAAAGTACCAAGCTAGCACACAGGACCCACCCCCCGCACCTGCCCGCTTCCTCCCTGTGTGCCACTCATGTTAGGGCCCCTTTACAAAGCACCTGCTTTTTTCTCCAAAAGTAAAGCGATACCCTTAAGGCAGGAAGCCTGTACTTCTTCCCCTAAGCTAGCTTGGGAAGAAAAAGTCACTTTCTTTATATCAGACCTCACTCTTGTTAATTGAACTCTGCAAGTGGCAAGCAACGGAACCTGTGGTTTGGTTGTGACGGTGACAGCAGTTGTGTGCCAGATGCGCACTCTGTGAGCCACCCATGGTTTTGAGTGTTTTACGCACATTATCTCATTGAATCTTCCCACAACCCCAGGATGGAAAGACAGCAAACAGACCCACCTTACAGACAAGGCCACCAAGCCCCAAGGCGTCAAGGGTCCTGCCTGAGGTCACAGAAAGTGAAAGCCAGCCAGAGGACAGAGCCCACCCTCCCACATCCCCTTGGCTGCCCTGGTTGGACCGCAGATGCTTCCCCTGAAGGCGTCTGTGACTCAGCTCCCCATTGTGAAGAGGCTGTGGGCTGCATCCTGGGTTTCAAGGTCTCGCTGGTCTCTGGCATTCTAGGACCCCACCCTCCAGCTTCTCCTTCCTATTTCTCCTTCAGCTTCTCTTCACCTGCTTTGGCCCCCACTGTGCAGTGCAGCCTTGTCACCAAGTGCTGGACACCCCTTGGGGTAGAATTGGTAGATTTTCATGGCACTTTGGCTGGTGCTAGCATGTGCTCCCTAACACCAGCAAGCAGCAAAGATAGTGAGCCCACGGCCACTTGTGACAACTGTTCCCTTCCCACTTCCCTACCTCCCCCAACCATATCTTCATTAAAGAAGCAATAATATCCATAGACTAAAAAAGGCCACAGCCCTCCCTCCTTCTCTCCTTGGCCTGTGCTGTCCTCTCCCACACTTGACCCTGGGCCTGCCCATGTGACTAGCTTTGGTGTGATGCAGACAGAGGCCTGGAAAGCCCCAGTGTGTTGGGGTTCATCCACTCAGTACACTGGGAACATTGAGGCTGCCAAGTCAGTGAGCCCCAGGCAGTCTCCTGCACAGGCCACAAGGGGAAACTGAGGCCCCAGACCACCATCTGCCAGACACCAGACAAACAAGTGAGCCCACCCAAGATCATTTCATCACCAACCAACCTTCCAGCTGACCACAGAGCATACTACCCTGCAGATAAGAGTTCAGCCCAGCCAGGCCCCCAAATGGCTCAGGCAGCCCACAGAGTCATGAGCTCAAGAAATCACTCATTTTAAGCCACAGAGATTTGGGGTGGTTTCTCACACAGCGAAAACTAACTGATACAGCCACTAACATTTGATTTGAGGATTGGGTATTGGGTATTAGTGTTCAAGACTTCTGTGCATTGGAAGAATTGCTTTCAGTGCAGACTGGCCTGGAAATTATTCTTTACACCAAAAGCTTAAGTTTCTAAAACCCACTCAGAGCTCTAGCACGGACCTCAAAGGGTGGCTGATGGAGCAGCAGAGGTGTCCTGATGCAGAGACACAGGGTCATTCCCAAGGACTTAGGTCTGGGGACAGGTGTTTTACAGACTCCCTTAGGAGTGGCAAGTCTCCTGGAAATGTGGTTGGTGAAGACACACAACGAAACGGACAGAGAACCTCAACATTCTCTGGTAGGAAAAGCCAGGATCCTGGCAGAGGAAGCAACGATTCCAGCAGGGAACTGATCAGGACAGAGAACAATGCGGCCCCAGTTTTGATCCAGGGGTAATTTTAGCTTAGCTAAGGAGTTCCCCAGTCCGAGAGGGGATCCAGAACCCCACAATTTATTTTTATATCTTAGTGTATGTATCTATGCATCACATATGACAGGATAGAATATTTATATAGATATTTTAGTTAACGGCCTAATAAAACATATACATAATTATTATTCCAGAGCAAGAATCTGCAAAACACATTTTTCTTTTTTTTTTTTTTTTTTTTTTATGATGGAGTTTCACTCATGTTGCCTAGGCTGGAGTGCAATCAAGCGATCTCAGTTCACTGCAACCTCCTCCTCCCAAGTTCAAGCTATTCTCCTGCCTCAGCCTCCCAAGTAGCTGGAATTACAGGTGCCCACCACCACGCCCAGCTAATTTTGAGTGTATTTTTAGTAGAGACAGGGTTTCACCGTGTTGGCCAGGCTGGTCTCAAACTCCTGATCTCAGGTGATCCACCTGCCTTGGCCTCCCAAAGTGCTGGGATTACAGGTGTGAGCCATCATGCCTGGCTGCAAAACACTTTTAATTTTCTTCATAAAGTCCTGACAGTCCCCAAACACTGTGACAGACAGATACCTGCTCTGGGGACCAGTTACATCTTCCTGAAGGTGCGGAGTCCCTTCCCTGGACCAGGTTGCTAGGTCTCATCTGACTGTCCAGGCAATGCAGTGAGGCAGGTGGGAGCCCATTTTACAGATGGGGAAACCAAAGCCCAGAAAGTTGAGATGGGCTGTTCAATGTCCTCCACCTGGTACACAGCAGGCCTGGGAGTCCAACCAAGCCAGCCCCTCTGACTGCACACTCTGTAGACTTTTCCCAGCATCATAGGCACCAGACCCAATGCCACTTCCCTTCTTCCTGCTGGTGGAGGGACAGACCCTTGCTCTGCTGGCCCCACAGTCAACCCTCAGGTCTTCCTCAGAGCTCTTGCCTGGAAGTGAGCACCTTGATGGAGACTCTGGTCAGCCGCAGGGGAGTGGGAGGACTCCTCCAGGGTGGGATCTATATTCAGCCTGGCTTCCATGGGTGTCAGTAAGAACCCGACCTCCAAATGTTCCTTGGCTAATGGTAGGAAGATAGTTGGGTGTTGGCCGGGGGCCCTCTTGGGAGAGGCGGGGTTTAAGCGCGTCTTTATTTCCAAGGTTGCGCCTGCCCAGAGCAAGAGACTGGGTTTGTTTGTACTGTGGTGGGTCTTTTCAGCTCGTGGGTACGTTTGGCAGCGGCTTCCAACCTGATTAATTCTTCCACGCCTCGGAGGGGCCCGGAGGCTAGGCAGCAGCCAGAGCTCTTTCATTTGTCTGGGAGGGGCAGACCCGACTGCTCAGCTAGGGCGGGTAGTGACGATGAATTTGTCCTCCCCAGGAGGGGGCTTGGGGCCGGCGGAGAAAGCAGCCTTCCTCAGCGCTGCCCTGCACAAAGCTGGTGGCAGGCGACACCCGGGCAGAGTTGGGATGCTCACGTCTGGCAAGGGCAGTGGGCCAGTACTCAGTAGGGCATTGGCGCCTCGCCACCAGCCCCCACCCGGCATCTGTGCCCACAGCAGTCTGCCTGCTCTGCCGGCCTCGACCTTCCTGCCTCCAGGACTTTGCCCTTGCTGGTTCCCCTGCCTGGAGCGCTGCACCTGCAGCCTTTTGATGTTATTTCCAAAGGTGGCTATGCAGGCAGGCTGCCAAGAGCATCCCCTGCAGGGGACGACCCACATGGCACCTTCCCTGGAGACCCCCAACCCCTGCCTGGAGCAGCCTCCTGCGATCCCGCCCAGGCCATCTTACCTGCTCTACTGTTATTATGTCTCTCAGCACTTACCATCACCCCTTACGTGGTTGTTGATGGCCTGTCCTTCCCTCCCCAGGATGTTAACCACGAGGACAGAAACTTTTGCCTATTTTGTCGGTACCTGACAAACCCTTCACAGGGGGATAATTGTGCTCCACAATTATCTGCTAAATGCTTGAGTACAAGGAGATGACTTTGAGCCTCATCACCATCTTTTCAGGTGGGGCAGACAGGCCAGGATTAATACCCCATTTTGCCAGCAGGAGAAACTGAGGCTCAACAAAAGGAGATTTGCCTGATGTCACAGAAAAGGTGAGAGGCGGAGTCAGGCAGGAGCCCAGGTCCAAGTCAGCCAGCACCAGGGACCCTCACACAGGGATGTGGTGGGGAACAGCTCTCTGCAGAGCTTGCCGTCCCTCGGGGTGGGGGGTATAACGTGGTCATCACCAATAACGTGCCATTGCAAACTGAGGAGTGGGTACCTGGAGGGCGGCTCACAGGTGACCTAGCCTGGCCCTAGCAGAGGATATATCTGGGCTGAGACCAAGGGTGGGCAGGAACCCTCAACTGCTGAGGCAGGACCTCAGCATGCATTTGAGGCAGTGACAGATGCTCAGGGTGCCCCATGGCAAGAGCAGAAAAGCTGCTGGCCCACTGGGGGCTAGGCCGGAGCCTGCAGAGCCTCGTGGGCCAGGCTGAGGTGTTCAATCTTCACCTGAGGGAAAGGAGGCCCTTGAAGGTTTTATGTGGGGTGATGTCACCAGGTCTGAGGACCCAGACTTAGATGTTGGGGATTCTCTCTGGCCACCAGCCCTGGTCTCCTGGCAGCCCAGGCCCCATCGGATGTGGAAGCACTTAGGGCATTTCTACAGCATCCAAACCAGATGTCGCAGGCTGCCTTAACGACCTGTTGATCCCCCGAACACCAGGAATCAATTTCCTGCTGCTCTGTGACCAGGAACTGGCTGAAGATGCCCCTGGTGAGGGCGGCAGCACACATGGGCCTCAAGGGTGTGCTCTGGGGAAGTGATGGGGTCAGAGACACAGCTCAGGTTCTTGGGGCACAGCAGCGGACTGGGGGACCAGTGTAGGACCCCATGCAGAAGGCATGACATTTTTCTAGTAGGTTTTGATGCGGCAGCACATTTCTATCGGCTCCATCACAAATACTCACAAAGCTCCTGCACCAGGTGGACTACTGTCCCTAAAGCCTGTGTCTACCTAGTACCCCAGCATGTGATCTCATCTGGAAACAGGATCTTTGTAGATGTAATTCATTAAGATGAGATCATGACAGATTAAGGTGGGCCTTAAGTCCAGTAACGTGATTTTCTTTTTTTTTTTTTTTTTTTTTTGAGACGGAGTCTCACTCTGTCACCCAGGCTGGAGTGAAGTGGCACGATCTTGGCTCACTGCAACCTCCACCTCTGGTGTTCAAGCAATTCTCCTGCCTCAGCCTCCCGAGTAGCCGGGATTACAGGCACACGCCACCACGGCCAGCTAATTTTTGTACTTTCAGTAGAGACAGGGTTTCACCATGTTGGCCAGGCTGGTCTCGAACTCCCAACCTCAGGTGATCTGCCTACCTCGGCCTCCCAAAGTGCTGGGATTACAGGTGTGAGCCACTGCGCCCGGCCGCAGGAATGTGATCTTCTGAGAAGCCCTGGAAAGACACAGCGATGTGCCCAGAGCAGGGAAGGACAGGCAGCAAAGGAGGGAGGATGGGAGTGAAGCCGCTGCAAGCCACATGCCCAGGGATGCCGCAGCCACCAGGAGCTGCAAGAAGCAAGACAGGATCCTCTTCAAGAGTCTTCAGAGGGAGCACAGCCCTGTCATCACCTTGGTTTTGGACTCCTGGCCCCCAGACTGGGAGAGAATAAAAGTCTACTGTTTTAAAATAAAAGTCTACTGTTTTAAAATAAAAGTCTACTGTTTTAAAATAAAAGTCTACTGTTTTAAAATAAAAGTCTACTGTTTTAAGTCCCCAAGGTATGGTCTTTTATTACAGCAACTCCAGGAAACCTGCTACAGCCCCCAGCTTTGGCTCTGGCCATGGGAGATTCCTTGAATTACTACGACAAACAACCCTCTGAGTGGAACTGGTTGCTTTGGGATCCACCAGACACCTGCGCCCCTGGCCCGTCCTGGTGAATTCGCCATTGTTTGACTCTTCCACTAGGGAAGTGCCCGGGCCAGGAGGCTAAGGTCATTGGCTCCAACTGGGTCAGCCAATGAGAGGCTCCCCTGGAACTTTGCTCCAGCTGCTCAGCCAATTGGAGGCTTCCCTGGGACTTTGCATCTAGAGCTTGTGAGGCAAAGAATCCGGTGCCATCAGGGAGTGGTCATGGTAGAGACTGTCCCTCCAGTGCAGCAGTGCCAGCGCCAGCAGCAAGGGCTGCCTGGCCACCCTATTCCCACAGCTGGACCTGCTTGTGTCCTGGGTCACCAGGCTACCCTCGGCTCCTATCCCATTTCCTGGCTAGGATTTAGGCCCCTATAGATTCTGGGAACCCTCAGATAGGTTTTCTGTGAGATTTCTGCTGTTTGCCACTCAACCTCCTGATGATCACCTGCTCATGCAGGCTCTGCCTACCCACAGAGGGTGGGAACAGAGGCTGTGCTGTGACCTATTGGAGTCTCACGGCAGCCTCAAGGGAAAGGGTCATTACCCATTTGCAGAGAGGAGGGACTGAGCCTCAGAGAAGTACAGGCACCTGCCCAGGGTCACACAGCACCTTCCCAAGGGACAGGTTTGCATCCCAGCTGCTGCTGGCTGGTGAGTCAGATTTCCAATGACAGCTGGCAAATTCTCCCTTTGCCCTGTATCTCCTCCAGCCCATCTCTTTCCTACAAGGTTTGTGACATTTCTCCAGTCACAGTCACCTCCAGAGAAGAGCAACTCTTAGCCTGACCCTGTGTTGGCTGTGGTGCTTGGAGCTGGGGGGATGAGGAGGGGTGAGGCAGACTGTTCCCAAGATGCTCACGAGCCTGCACAGGGATGAGAGAGACAGATACAACAACAGCCCACCCAATGTGAAATGGAGTCAGGGAGTCATTCTAGAGAAAGAGTGTTTTCTTCTCTGGGAGGTGTTGGGAAAGATGATGAAAGCTTCCTGGAGGAGACAGCCTCAAAGTTTTGAGGGATGAATAGGAGTCTGTTGGGTGGCCAGGGTCCATGGGAGGCAGTGAGTATTGATTAGGATCTTGACCAGGAGCCAGAAGCTTCTGGGTCTTCAGGAGAGAACCAGAATCCAGGGTCCAAGACCCTAGCCCAGTAACCCTCAGCCCACACGATCATGCATATCAGCTCCTCTGACCTCACCTCCCAGCTCTCCCTGCCCTCCCAAACCCATCCAGGGCGCTCTGAGGAAATCTGTCTGATACCAATGAAGAGGGAACACCTGAGACAGGAGTTTCTCTTCTTCTTCTTCTTCTTTTTTTTTTTTTTTTTTTTTTTTTCAGACAGGGTCTCATTCTATAGCCCAGACTGGAGTGCAGTAGTGCAATCTTGGCTCACTGCAACCTCTGCCTCCCAGGTTCAAGCGATTCTCATACCTCAGCCTCCCGAGTAGCTGGGACTACAGGTGCTTGCTGCCATGTCCGGCTAATTTTTGTATTTTTAGTAAAGACGGGATTTCGCCATGTTGGCCAGGCTGGTCTCGAACTCTTGACCTCAAGTGATCCGCCCGCCTTGGCTTCCCAAAGTGCTGGGATTAAAAGCGTGAGCCACTGTGCCCAGCCCAGAGACAGAAGTTTCTGTGTCCCTTGGCCCCTGCCCTGCAGGGGAGTTTTGTGCTACTTCACAGACAAAACAAAGCCAGTTGGCAGTGTCAATGGCTTGCCTGGCCAGCTCTTCTACAGGTGATGTGGTGAGAGGAGCCCTGTGCAGCCCAGAGTGGGCTGGTCTGGTGGGGTAAGGGGTAGCAAGCCTGGCAGGAGAACCCCTCTTTCTTTGTTGTTGCTGATCTCAATCCTGCACCCAAGGGAGAGGCTCACAGAAGGGCCAAGTTATCTCAAATGGTGTTTATCTTTTAGCTTCCTCCAGGCTGCTATACACACTATACACACACACTTCCCACAGCCCTCCCACTGTCAGGGAGAGGCCTGCCTTTGGCACCCACTGCTCTAACCTGAGAAAGGGGAGAGGGTGGTGAGTATGTGGCCTGACTGGGGCACGGTGATTACTGCGGACAGCCAGGAGCCCAGGGAATAGCCTGGGAATAGCCTTGGGACTTATCTAGTGACCCAGGTAGAGCCTGGCCCAGGCATGCCAGCTGCCAAGGGGAACAGATGTGCTGGGACTTGGGACCTGTCCAGCTTCACCGCTCTACTCAAGCCCTGGCTGGGAACAAAGCATGAAGTCCCAGTTGCCTTTGGACCCAGGAGACCCGGTTTCATCATGGATCATTGTTTAACAAATTCACGTTCTTTCATCCATTCATTCCCTCAATGACTAATGACCATCTCAGTGCTGGACAACACCAGGACTAGCAGATAAAGCCTCCTCCTTTAGGAGCTCCCAGCTGGTGGGAGACAAAGACAAGAACATATAGAGTGACTACAGAGAGTGATCAGGGCTATAATGGGGACCCACAGGGCAGAGGTTTGGGACCCAGAGGAGAGGCATGCCTGAGCCTGGCGGTTGGTGAGCATGTGCCCAGCATCTCAGAGAGACAATCCATCTACGTTCATTATTGGTTCCTCCTCTCCCATCTAATTAATCGCCATGACTGTATCTCTCTCAACCCACCTGTTGCTACCATCTCCACTGCATCCGCCAAGTTGAGGCCAGCATTGCCTCCTACCTGCCCTCTATCCTGATCTCCAAGAAAGGAGAAAAGTGATATAAAATACAGGCAATATCAATTCAAAAACACAGGAGAACAATGAAGGCAGCCTGGACTTGACAGCCAAGATCCCAGAGAGAAGGAAAACTCATTAAAGTGAGGCTGATATTCTATCCTTCTTTTCCCATCAAGACACCTGCCAATTTGTAGGCAGCTGTTCCAAGAGGCTGAGAAGCCCAGAAAAAGCTAAGCAGAAAGTGACAGCTAATCAGAGCTTCTGGAAGTCACACGGGACCAGGAAGATAAATATTGGAATTCGGGGCTATCAGAGCATCCAAGACTTGAAGATCTAAGTTCCAGGAGAAGAGAAGCACAAAAAAGTGATCCCATTACTCTCTAAATCTCCCCTTTGAAAAATGTGCCAATTCCTAAGCAGAATGAACCTAGCAGAAAGTGGCTGTTTAGACCAAAAATCTAAGCACTTTTAGCAGATTTACGGTCAAGGAGGAAAAATTGGAGTTCAGGGATCACCAAGGAGGAAGGAACCAAGAAAAGACCTCACAGTCTCAGACGGACTCTGAAGGTGTCGATACCCTACACATAAATGAGAGAGAGCAGGCCTGAGGAGTCTACAACCCAGCTCAACCCTACACATAAGAGTGACTCAGAGAAAGCAGGCCTGAGGAGTCTAAAACCCAGCTTAGAGTCAGCTCAGGCCCTGATTAGATTGAAATTATCTCCTCATAATCTAAATGCCTTTAGAAGTTAAACTAAGCCCTCTCAAGGGGATTATATTATATGAAGGTGATAGAGGCTTTTAGACAATGTTCAACATGTATTTAAAAATTACCAGGCATGCCAGCAGCAGGAACAAGGGGGATGGGATAAACCTATGGGTGTGTCCGCCTTTGGAGAATACAGTCTGGCCCGCTTCTTGTAATGTCCTTATCGGCTTTAAGTATGAGGGCCATGCTCTGCCTCTAAAACAAGTAGAAAAATATTTCCACTTTTTTGTTATGTGCATAATTTGTATCCAATTGGTGCTATTTATTTCTTAAAGTTTGGGAGAATTCACTTGGGAGGCCCTCTGGGCCTGGAGATCTCCTTGTGAAAAGGTTTTAAATTATAAAGCAAATGCTTTGAGGACTATTCAAACTTTTTACTTTTTCTTGCCGCATCTGGCCCCCGTGTGCCCCTGGGCAAGGCAGGTCTCAGTATCCTCTCCTGTGAAACGGGATGCACCCACCTCACTGCGCTCCTAGGAAGAGTCCCTGAGATCCAGAAGGGTAAAAGCTGCTTCTGGGGTGGGCACACAGTGGCTGTGCAGGAAATGCCAGCTCTTGGCCCTCGCGGGCTGCAGAGCTGAAGGGTGTTGTAGATAGAAAGCCCCTCCCCAAGCTGCCCGGCAAGGGGTTGGTGGCAGAGCCAAGGGTGGGGTCCTGAGCCCTCCAGCCCCCAGATCCATTTGCTGATGGACTCCTGGAGAACAAGGAGCCTCCAGACTCTATAAATCCTCCGGGAACAAAGGGAACCCAAACAGCGCACAGACTGTTTGGAAAGTGCAGTCCTGCTGGAGCCGCTGGGCTCTTTGTGGAAACAGCTGCCCTGGTAACAGGAACTGAGGAGGAGGGAAGCTTGACTCTGCAGGGAAAGGAGTTCAAATCAGGAGCGCCCGTTATCTGGGTGTCCCCAAACACTGGGAGCCAGGGCCATCCCTGGGAGGGGCACTGGCTCCTCGCTCTCTGGGATGGAAAGGCCATCTGGCTTCACAATTACGAGCGAGTGCAGACTCCCTCTGGTCTTCCCATCTAGGGAGATGTGTGGCCTTGGGCCAGTGCCTCAACCTCTCTGGGTCTCAGCGTCCTCAGTGGTAAAATGGCATCAGTATGATGTGTCCTGTATGAATGGTTGAGCAGGTTCCATAAGTTAAGATGTGGGCATTGCTTACCTGAAGCCTGGCACCTGCAAATACCACAAACGTGCTGGTTGCTATTATTATTGTTGTTGTTGTTGTTGTTATTGTGGAATCCTGGCAAGAAGGAGTGTAGGGAGGAGGGGGAGGGCAAGGACTAGGAAAAGGTGAGGCTCTGCGGTGGAGGAGTCCAGTCACAGGGTGGTCTCCAGCATGTCACTTCCTCTCACCCTCCTTAGATGGGGTGAACGGGACCCCAGGACGATCCTTGTAGGGAAGAAGGAGCCACAGGCCTGGCTGGTACTACAAGGCATGTGGGGCTCATATCCATCCACTTGGCCAGGCAGGGAGTGACGCTGGTGTTGGGGCAGGGCAAAGACAAAGACCGGGAGGGGCCATTGTCAAACGTAACATCCTACAGCGGGAGGTCAAAGCAGCTTGATCACAAGAAGGACTGTGAAGAATGGTGGTGAGCACCCCGTCAATGATGGAAGGGAAGCCCCAGGGCTGGATGTAGGGGAGCGGCTCCTGGACCACGTGCTTCCTACCTCCTGGCTGAGCACACAGACATCTGTACCTCAGCTTCTCCACCTATAAATGGGATGACAGCGGCCCCCAACCTGCAGGGTGGCCTTGAGGACAGAGTGCAGAGCCTGGGCGGAGTGCTGGCATGCCGGGACACCAGCTAGGATATCGGTCACACGCTTGGAGGGCCAGAAGGACGGCGGCTGCGACCCCATGCTGTGCCCAGCTCCCCCTCCCTCACTGAACACAGCCAGGAGGCGGGTGTGGGGCGGGGGTGGAGGTGGGAGGCGCGGATGCTCAGCTCAGCCGCATTTGTCTTGTTCCCGGATCTCAGAGATCATTCTTAGACCGCAGCGCGGCTTTATGGAGTGGAAAAAATCCATTACGGTTTTTAAAGCAAAGCTCAAGACGAAATCACCTCATTGTCAGGGTCTTTCCCCTCTGGCTCTCTGGGTCCCTTCCCCCACCCGTCCTGGCCTGGCACAGTGGGGGCTGTGCCTCTCCAGCAGCTAAGTGGGCAAAGCCCAAGGTCAGCCTCAAACGGCCGTGGCCACACTCCCGACAGCTCGGTGAGGTGACTTTGGGCATGTCCTCTCTGGAGCTTGCTGTTACACAGGGCCCCGGCCCCTCCTGCTCCTCCACCCCCCGCCCCAGGAACCTTTAAAAGTACAGCTCGGACATTGTCCTTCTTCTGCCTAAAATCTCCAGTGGCTCTCGGCCATCGCCTGGCTGTCTGCCCTGACTCCCAGGCTGACAGCACAGACCTTGGCCAGGCAGCCTCGGGCTGGGATCCCAGCTCGGCCCTGTCCCCACAGGTCACCTAACCTCTGAACCTGTGTCCTCATCTGCAAACTGGTGTAGAGGTCATAGCAGCCCGGAGGGGCTGAGACATACGTGAAATGACCCCAGTGAAGAGTTCTGTGCCCAGTTGAATGCCCACGGTCATTACCACAGTCCCTTCTCCCCACCCCTTCCTTCACTTTCTTACTGGTCACACCTGCAAATTCCCTGTCATGTCTCTGTACCTTTGCAGATACTGTCCCCCTATTCCTGCCCTGGCTGACTTATAAGGTTCAGTTCAGGGTGCCCTCTTCCAGGAAGCCCTCCCTGATTACCCAGATGAGCCCTGGCCCTCCCCATCACAGTTTGGAGCATACAGGGTTGGCACTGGACATTGATTTTCCTGCCTCCCTGCAGACGAGCCTTCCAGGACAGAGCCCATGTCTGGGTCTCCAGCACCTGACATAGGACCTGGTGCTGTCATTGAGGGCTGGTTGATCGGGACTGGCATCTAGAAGCTTCTAACGCAGCTGTAAGCACATCTGAGCCCTTTCTGCCCCCAGGGTCTGCCCGGGGTCTGGCATTTAAGGCCCTCTGCAGGTGAACTCGTCCAGGCCCTCTGCTCCTCTCCCCCACCCTGCTTTGATTTCATCTGAGCTCATCCAACTCCTTCCTGCCTTGGGCCTCTGCTCAGCTGGGTCCTTCCTCCCGGACGCCTTCTCCCCTATCCCTTTCCTTTCACCCATAGACATTCTACCTGAGCTAAGGACCCTTTCAGACTGCACCTCCTCCACACAGCCTCCTGGCTCCCCCCGGCCCACACTGAGTTGCCCTCCCTCCTCTTTGCCCTTGGCCACAAATTCATGCTTCAGCCTCGGGCAGGTGCCCTTTGCTCTCAGAGAGTAGCTGATGGGCACACAGTTCTGGAGGGCAGGAGGGAGAAAGGGGCAGGCAGAGAGCAGAGCCTGAAAGCCAGGACATTCCCCGCAGCTCATCGAGACAAGCTCATGTCCCTGAGCAGAGACTCAGAGCTGAAGGGACTCCTTTGGGATGACACACCGAGGAGCAGAACCCGGGTTTGAACTTGGCTGTCCAACCCTGAAGGCTTCCCCCGCACCCCAGAACCCTTCCTCAGACTCCGACTGGTGCCCCTCAACCCCGGCACCCTTGGCCACAGTTAGTATGTGCAGGTTGGGGTGAGGGAGAGAAGACTCAGGGGCCCCTGGGAGCAATGAAGTGCAATTGCCTGAATTAATGGAGAGGGAACAGCCTCCCTCCCTAATCGCCCTAATTCCCGGTGTTTACAAACTGCTGATTTCCCCGGGCTCCAGGCTGGCATGTCGGCAAAGTGTATTAAAATCCCTGGTTTCTGCTAAGTTCCCACTCAGGGTGGCTTCTTGGAGGGGTGAGATGTGAAGCAGGCAGAAGGGCAAGAACCAGCAGCCACACCGAAAGCTGGGGAGGAGCCTCCTGGGACCTTCCAGAAGGCTGGAGATGACCAACAGCTGGGCTAGAGGAAGAGCCAGGAGGGCTGAGTGGCTGGAGCCTGGTTTGGAGTGGGGGTGGGAAAGGGGTGTGGGGAGGGGTCATGAGATCAAGAGAGGGGACAGAGAGGGCAGCCACTTAGGGTCAGGGGCCTTGGTGAGTGTTGGGACTTCATCCCCAGTGAACTGGAGGTGGCTAGAGCTGCCCGGTGGCAGGGAGAAATTGCAGGATTCCAAAGACATCTTGCCTTGGGTCGGGGAAGCAGGTAGCTGGCTCACAGGGGGCTGTGGGGACCTGGTGGGAGATGAGGTGCAGGAGAGGGTGGCTTGGACAAGGGTGGCCTGGAGCCCTGGAAGGGCTGCCACAGGGTGGAGACAAGCGGAGGGATTGGGATGTGGCTTGAAAGTGGGGCCTCAGGAAGGGCTGGTGAGTTGGATGCCTCAGGTAGAGGCAGGAGGGGCAGGAGAGGGGAGATGGGGGAAGCTCAGATGGAGGAGATGGAAGAGGGGAGATCCTGGCCAGTTGATATTTGTCAGATGTCACCCTGGGATGGATTGGGCGTCAGCAAACAGGAAGTCCCTTCCATGGGACACAGGCCAGCCAGGCCCGCCAGGATGGACGCCTGCCAAGGTCAGAGACTGGAATTTCATTGAGGGAAGGCCCCCCCGCTCCTGGATCCCGTGACTCAGTGGCACTCATGAAACCCTCCCAGTGGGCACAGCAGTGGGGGTCTCCTGATCACACTTCACATTTTCCTAGCGCTCCCCCAGCCCTTCCCTGAGATCTCACACTGGCCTGTGAGGGCCCAGCCAGCCTCAGCTCTGCTCAGATGAGGGCCCGAGGACCGGCGGTGGGGGACCCGCCCAGTCCTGCAGCTCTCAGTGGCACTGACCCTGGTGACCCAACCCCTAGTCCTGTGTTCTCTGCTGTCAGGGGCTGGTGTGCTTGCTGGCCTCCCCACAAGGGTCCCTGCAGTGCCCTGAGCTCTCAGCAGCTCTAAGTCCCCCGGCTGAGCCCAGCACCCACGCCCCACGGTGGCTGCACTCCCCCTTGGCGAGCTCCCCTGGCTTTATCCACGCGGTACACCCAGGGTCCCGCCTGTGTATGGCCACCCCGACGCCTCCCTTGGAGGCCGAGGGCATCTCCCAGAAGACATTTGAACATTTGTGCCCACAGCAGCTACCCCGGTCATTTCTATAAGGAGGAGAATTCTCTTCTTTATGTTTTCCTCTACTTTCCAAATTGTCAGGCTTAATTATTCTAAAGTTGAAACGCCGGAGACAAACCTCTCAGTCTCCCCACAGCCAGGCCTGTGCCACGAGGGCCCCCACCCCGGAATGACCTCAGGTCCCCACTGTTCTTCTCGGTCTCCCCACAGCCAGGCCTGTGCCATGAGAGCCCCCACCCTGGAATGACCTCCGGTCCCCACTGTCCCTGCAGCTGATGGGAAAATCAGGACTCACAACAGCATCCAGCTCCCAGGCCAGTGTCCCTCAGAGCCATTGCGTGCTGGCCTGGGAGTCGGGGCCTGCGTCCCCTGCCTGCTCTGACCCCACGCCCACCCCGGGCACCACAGGCAAAGCGTTCTTTCTGCACTGGCTTCCAGTCTGTGAAAGGGACGTTGGCACCTCGTCCTCTGTAGTTCACAAGCGCGTGAGTAAAGGGAGCGCTATTACTGATGAGGGTGAATGACCAGTGTCAATGGAGCTCCCTGAGCCACCTGGACGTGTGGCTGCCCTATGTTGAAGCCTTAGTGGACACCAGCCGCCGCCACCTCTCCAGCCACATTACATGCCACACCCAGCACAGTTTTCTGAGCTTTTCTGTGCCCAAACACTTTAGGGTCCTTCCCACTCCAGGGACTTTGCACAAGCAGGTACCTCTGTCTGGAATGCTCTTCTTCGTCTTCTCCTAGTGAACGCTTGTCCATCCTTTAGCTCCCAGCTCAGCAAAGCCTTCCTCCCTCCCCGGGGGCTCGGAGGAGTTACCTGCCTTTGTGGCTACGCAGCTGCTTAGATAGCTAATGTCTGTCCCCCGTCCTGGGCCATGCACCCGTGGACACACACCTATCTGGGGTACTGACATCTTTCCAAGCAAGGCCTGGTACACAATGGGTGCTTCACAAACGTACCTTAAACCACTCAGTGGAGGAGAGCCTACTGTTATTCCCACAAGTGGGTGGACCTGAGCCCGGAGGAGGTGGGGTTTGAATCTTCATCTGTGCTGCCGCAGAGCCCGCATCCCCCACCACTGGACACAGGATCCCCGAGATGAGATTTCACCGTCGGCCTCTGTGGGCAGGCATCACCGCTCTCCTCCCCCTACCCTAAACCTGATCATTCCGCCCCATCCTTGTCTTGCCCACCCACCATGGACAGCCCCAGGCTCAGTAGCTCCTGCAAGCAACCATCCGTTTGCAAAGGGCCTGTGGACCTCCAGACGCCTCACGGTCGGTTTTGACGGCTAACACCCTCCCTTGCTGACCCCGAGGGCAGCTAGTGACTGCTTGGGGTCTGGGTCACTATTCCCCCTGCCCTGTTTTTCCACAAGTTTCAAAGTTCCTGTCCCAGTGAGGAGGAAAAGCCTTCATGGACAGCGGCCTGAGACAGAAACCAGCAACTATTTCAGGGGTGCTGACTGCCTTATGTTCTAGTCTGTGGATTTATACATGGAGATGGGGCCAGCTCTGGGCTGGGAGCCCTGCAGCCAGGGGCAACCCTGCCTCAGTGGGACCAGAGGCCAACACCCCCTACCCCAGCCTTCCTTGGCCAGGGAGGTCCAGGCCAGCCTCTCTTACCAGGCGACCACCAAACCTTCCTGCCCCCACCTGTGTGCCTCACTTCGTTTTACGCCTCTGCCAGGAACAACCGCCGCAGCTAAAGCCACCACCGTGTGCCCACGGATTCCCCTCCAGGGTGAGGGATCCCCTCCCTCCCCACCACCAGTGGGCACTTTGCCCTGTTGGTTCTCTTCACAGCTCTTGTCTGGATTCTAGCATGTCTCATTTTGGCTTCTGTTTAAGATTTTTGCTTCTCTCTTCCCCTCACTAGAATGCGAAACCCTGGAGGCATGCACGTGGTTCTCTTTACTGCCGTGGTCACCATATGTGGCTCCCAACGGTGTCCACACCAGAACCTCAGGACCTGTGAATGTGTCACCTTTCATGGCAAAATGGGGCTTTGCAGCTCTGATTCAGGGTGGGAACCTTGGGAGCTT